>NC_142805.1:59665069-59774967 GCF_049724085.1 Artemia sp. Qi Xiang Cuo
TTTGAACAGTTACATGATGACATACCTTATTAAGCATTCCTAAAACAAGACAAAACCCATCTCCTTCATCACAATCATTGAAAAAGTATTATTTGAATGCCTTGAAATATACTTCTTTTTAGTATATAGGAAAATATTACATAGTGTATGGTTCCCAAATTAAAATACTATCATATTCCTAGGAATAGCTAAGGACTTCATAGTGGAGACTATCTGCTAGATCAGAGGGAGGAAAGGGTCAAATTGATGAAGGTAGGGTATAGCATAGGGCAGAAATTATCTAGGAAAAAGAAAATAGCCTACATTATTAAATTAGGGTTTTTTTTAAATCTTAGAAAATAGTTGTTTTAGGTAAATGAAAGTTTCATGAGTGATTATAGAGCCTAAATTATGTTTGGGGTGGCATGACCTTCCTAAGACCATAGGCCGGCATGCCTTGTTTGCATCTCATTCCAGGCAATCTAATGGTCCTATGTCAAATTTAAATTCTTGATCAACCTGCCTGAGACTTTAGGAAGGCATGCCTCTCCAGACACTAACACACAAGTGTATTTGTCCAATCAGAGAGTCATACTTACTCCCACCATTTATCCATACAACTTAAACATTTGCCTCTCAATTACTTAGACTATCTTGGCTTTTTCCACATTTAGCCATGTCTTGATGTCTACTGCACAATACTTGATTATTCATTCAAAATCAATGGACTCAGTCAAGGCCTCTGGCCTTGACCTCAGCAAAAGGAAACATTCTACAACAGAAAGAGAGACAATTTTGGATTGGTCATTTATGGTCAGCATTAGTTGTTTTGTTTCTGTTTCTGACAATGCCCCAATCTTCTCTACCCCCTCCCTCATTTAATGGTCTCATATAGCTGTAGACCATATAAAAAGTAGGCCTAACTAAAAAATGATAGAATTCCTACTATAGAATATGCAACAAGTATCAATGAAAATCAGATAATTCAATCAATAATAAGAAAAATCAATTGAAACAAACTTGTTGGAATCATATGAGATAATTACAAACCTGATTGACCAAGGCCATCCAGTTGACTAACTGCTGCTAGACTTGAAAGGTATTAAAACTTAAAACTATAAAAAAGTATTAATAATCTAGTACTGATAGCTCATTTTATGACTAAAAAGTTCAGGGTATCAGTTAGTAGTATATGCCCCTGTTGAACCAAATGATTGAGATACTAGTGACTTGGATTAATTTTACTTACAGTTCCAGGAGCAGTAAACAGGATCTAAATAAGAAGACTAAGTCACTAAGGCTAGGAATAAGTGAATATGAAAAGGTGACATACGGTAACAAAAAGATTGATCAGGTGGGCAGCTTCATTTACCTAGGTATAATTATTAATAAAGATGGTGAGAACAGTGAAGATGTTAAAAGTAGAATAGCCAAGACTCAGGGTGTTTTTTCACTGTTAAAAAAGTTTCAAAGAATTGGAAGATAAGTCTACAAATTAAGATTAGAATAATGGAAGGTACAATGATGACAGTGGTAAAATATGGCTCTGAGGCATGGGTGCTCCAAAAAGTATATAAAGATTTACTAGATGTTTCCCAGAGGAATTGCTTATGGATTGTTCTGGGTACCTGGCTGACTGACCATATTTTAAACAGTAGACTGTACAAAAATTATGCCTCAATCTTGATTTCTAGGGCTATAATGAAAGAAAGACTGAGATGGCTAGGGCATGTTCTGGGGATGAAGGATGACAGATTGTCCTTTTTGGCCAACTGTCTAGGGCTAAATAGAAAGCAGGTTGTCCTTGTCTGGGGTGGGAGGATGTAATAAAGAAAGATTTAAAGGAAATAGGAACTTCCTGGGAGGGTGTAAAGAGGGAGACTTTGAATAGATTGGGATTGAGGAAGAGCGTGTGTAGCATTGTTGAACAAAGGCAGCTTGGTGCTGCTGTGATCTGTTAGTAGTAGTAGTAATAATGTTGTTTTATACTTTTATAGCATTTCCTTTTAAGTAGGCCTAACTGTTAGCTAATAATAACTAGTGTGTAAGACAAAAGTTAGCCTACCACTGGGTAACTTACCTGGTAATGGTAAGGTTTAGGTCAAACTTACTTGTAAGTTTAATTTTTTGATGAACAAAAATGTTCTCAATTGAAACAAATCCATCCCTAAGAGAGCTGCCACTTCACTAAAATCTATCATAAAAAACTTTATTCATCAGATTCAATGCATGAGTGAAACCCCTTTGAGCTTATGCTGATATTGCTCTGTCAGACTCCTACTTTGTCATTTCCTGCCTGAGTAAAAAAAAGGATACATTATTAGTCAGTCAGTCTGAATAAATAAGAAGTTCATAGCAGAGGTAAGTTTAATGTGGTGATTTTTTGACTTTTGAATAACATTTTTTTGACTGGCTATATTTAACTGCAGAATAAATATTAAGAATTAATAAATATTTGGCTGTAATACCAGTAGCAAGGCCTATTAATAGAAAACTGTCTTGTCCTACCAGTCTATTTGCATGACAGGGTTGTGTGACTCTTTATGGTCTATGTTAATGGATCGAAGGTGTGATATAAATGAGGGCATTCAGGATATCAGGAAAGTGCTTAACAATGATGTGAAACTGGGGCAATTAACAGCCTGTCTGAAATTGAAGCCAATTTCACTTGGGTGCCACTTCTTTGAAGGAGATGAAGATCAGCTTTCTGTATCATCCTTTACTTCAATTTGCTACAGCAGTGTTTCCAGGATACTCTTGTTTCGAAGGATGGTGATTCATTCAATGAAAGATCTAAAGCTGACATTTTCTGGGTCTTGAACATCGAACTCTGTAGCTACATCTACAAAAGTGGCCCATTTTCCAAATCATTGTACTCTGAGACTGCAAAAGCTGTCAAATTGGCAGTTTGTTGATGGGCTTGTTTTTTTTGCAAAGTTGGTGCTTACAGAAGTGGCTGTAAAAATCTCAGTAATTTGTTTTACTGTAGCCTCCTGCAACAGAATCTGGTCAGGCTATGGACTAGTACAGAGAGAACATAGAAACTGCATCAAGCATGAAACAGTAAACAAAATTCTAATGGTCCATTGGTCATTCAATAGCAAAAAAAGCATTGCTGTGCAGCTTCAGAAATGCCTGGAAATTGATTTGAAGGCTAGAAGGGATGTTCATGCTACCATCATGCCTTTCTATCAATAGTTCACTACCACATGTTAGTGGAGATAATCTGGTGGAAGATGATCTACCAAACATAGCAATTGAAGATGCACCAGATGAGGAGGTGGAGCAGCAGCTTTAGCTTATCTCTTATTATCTTGGTTGCATCAGTAGCTATCAAGCTAGTAAGAGATAGTCACCTCTTATAGAAAATATCTGAAGCATAAATTTTTTTTAATTTGTCCCTTGTGTAAACAAGACAGGAACTAAACAAATAAAATGATGCAAAAATAATATATTTTTTTTACCAATCTATCAGAGAAGAGATAATATTTTCTTTTAAATTCATGAGTATTTGAAACTAACCACTTAAGCAGTAACTTACCAAAGTTACCAGTAACTTATTTGGTAAAAGTAAGTTTTGAAACTTACCAGTAAATCTTGCACACTAATACAAACCCATATGAAATACTAGTGAACAGCAATTTTTATGCCACCTCCTGAAATGGGGGGTATATTTAATTTATAAGTTTACTTTTTCTTAAGGGGGTTTTTACATCTTAAGGGTGTTTCTTATTTTTCATTTAGAGGTAGCAGAATGAAGGGTTTGAATCCCTCCTCCTATGAACTGTATGAAATGGGATCTGATTGAGTTTTGTTACCTCTATCTTGAGACTAAGGACTATGGGTTTAGGAATACCATGTTACTCTTATGATTCCCAATGAGAGCATTACCTAGAGTTTGCGTGAGGCTTGTCTGACATCTGACAATACAAACAAGAAAATCATAATAAACAATAAATTTATTAGTACTCACTTAAAATGAACAATTGACAAAGTTCAAAATGACAACTGGACAAATATGCATATGAGTTGTCTCTGGATACGTTCCTAAGACTGACTTTATTCACAAAATTTTCAGTGTGTATCTACTGTAAAACAACTGGTTTGCTGACCTCTCCCATGTGTGGGAAGATACAAAAAAAAAAAGACTAACACATTTGAACGCTGTTTAGATGCAAATCTGACTGCGCAAAAAGTTAGATTTTAATAAGAAAGTGTAAAAAAACTACAATTTATATGACCACTCCCAGAACTTTTATTTGCTTCAACTAAGTAAGGATGACAGCAAAAGAATTTGAATTCCTACTTGGGAAATTCAAGATAGGCAACACTCAGCAAGTATGCTATACTTTGCACGTAAGCCATAGCTATTTCAAAATTGTATGGTCATTTAAAACAATACTTTTTTCAAAAGATGTAATTTTTTGCTTCTATGCAAAGGAAACGCTTTTCTTGTCTATGCAGTACATTTCATATCTCCAGTCCCCCAGTTGATGATGCCCACATCATATAATTCAAATATTTTATGTTATGCATTTATTTTTACAATTAAAACATTGTTCATTATTTTTATGTAAAAGAAATACGCTTCATTCACCATGGGGGATTAATAATTTTAAAAAAAATCCTTTTTACTTAAAATTACAATAATATTCATTAGATTATATTCCTACATCTTTGATCATAATAATGTCACTTAAATGTAAAATAATATTTTAAACACACTGACAATAATTAGTTTTTTTGTTTTTTTTTAATACCAAGCTTTAATTGTTTCTCTTATGTTGCATTTTATTTAAGGTTTAGTATTTTTTGTTTTTGTTAGGATTACATAATTAAGTATAGCTTTGTTCAATTGATGCTGGGTATTTCAAATTATAAACATACATGGTTACCAAACTTAAACAATATAGTAAAACAAAGATTCACAATATTACACTGATTTTCTGGCATATTAATTTTGTTCACTTAATTTTTACTGTACATCTTTTTTTAATCTGTTCTGTTTCACATCTTGCCATGATTCTACATGCCTCTTATCTAACCTTTACACTTGTTGATTTTGAGTAATTACTGTTCTTGTTGCAAAGGCGAATTTTAGTCCTTTTTCCCATTATCACCGTAATTAAACATGACATTTGTAATAGTCTTTAAATTTTAGGATTAGTGTCAAAAGTTTTAACTGGTTCCCTATTTTTCAATGTTTATGAATCAAGTTATCTATCAAAACATTATTTGGTAATGTTCATTTAATAAAGATTTGAGTTTATGTAAGGTAAATCTTATCTTTTTTCTTGATGAATTTGTTCTTATAGATTTCCTGCTGCAAATCAATTTTCTACTGCTTCATGACTTGTATGACTAAGCTTCTCATTTGATTGTTTTGCTGACTTGTATGACTAATGCTTCTCATTTGATTGTCTTCAGTTGATTATCTTGGATACTTGGATTTGGTCTGCATACGTCTGACTTCTTTTAATTTGGTATGAGTTTCTTCTAGTTTGAGGACTATTGTGAATTTATAACCTTTTGTTGGGGAGTATATGCCTCTTTGTTGAGTTATTCTTGTCTTCCTAGTTCTCTATAAGATGGGGAACAGCATAGTTACTTTATGATGACTGGGCTACGTAGGTGCCATCTGTGGGGATGCAGCATGACTGGGAAATATCAACAAATGTATCTTCTTGGTTTTTTATGGTGGTTGACAAATTATGACAAAGGATGTTACATTGATTAAGACCATGTTGGTATCTTTGAGGCATGACAGTTCTTGTAATAAAAACTCTAGGCAGATGTGTTCAATAGCATGTTACTTAGTGCATAAAAAGAAGGTATAAAATACATCAATAAATATATTGTTTATTGTTATATTGTTTATATTGTTATATTAATATATTGTTTCAAATATTTTTTTCACTGGTCCCATTCGTTTTCCTGGCTAAGTGATTGGCGCTCTGGGTTGAGAATCCTTTCTCCAAGGAGCACAGGTTGAATTCCTGGCATTGCCAGTTTATTTGGTTTGGAATATGGGTCGGAGATGGTACTCTGTAAGCTCAGCCATAGATGACCCAGCTTTAAATGGGTACCTGGAAAAATCTGGGGACGGTAAGCAAGAAGGGCATGCAAAAACATAGGATTACTCGCCCCTAGCTTCCAATTGCACTTCCTGGTTATATCGCCACAAAATGGGGATCAGTGGTACCAGTTTGGACCTTAAAAGTCTAGTGACACCTTACTTACTTACATATTGGTGTTCAGTTTGCACACAACATTTTATCTTCACTGATTTTTAAAAGTATTTTGACAATCAGCCAAAGGTCTCAAAGCATGATTAGGATTAAATAATTTTTCAGGCCATTCTGACTTTCAAACAAATGTGTTGTGCTGTGTTTAAAGTAGAGATTTTTAAGCTATTAATTATTGAGGAGCCCTTTCTCTAGTTTTGCCAAATTTTCAGGCAATAAACATTTTTTATCACCTTAAATATTTCTGTGGGTCTATTACCAGTGGTTGCTCTTTCAAGTGCACTTAATATTGATTAACATATATTTTGGTTACTAAAAATTTTTAAAATCTAATCTTTTTTACCAATTTAAAAATGTTCAAAAATTAGGAAAAAAAATATTTAAGTATGCCTACTGACTTAGCCAAACAAAAATTCTTTTAAACACATTAAATGTAAGTAGAAATGAAGAAATGCAAGTAAGATGGTCCTTACTTTTGCCTGAACTGTGGATGTATGGATAAGAGTGTATGTCATGAGAGATGGCTGTTGAATGTAATAAGGGTTGAAGGTTTTTCAAGATTTGAAATTTAGGACAATTGCTCAGGTTGGCAATTGAGTACAGAAGTAACATTTTGTGATTTGTTTTTCTTTGTTTCTGTTATGCTTCTGTAATTTCAAGAAATTTAAAGCTAATTTCATTTTTTTGAGTGCCATGACCCTATGGCTTTAGTGCAATAAAACTTACTTATGTCCATAAAGTTTCTCTAAAAAGACAGGAGGTCTATGTTTCCTAGCTTCAATGAATTTGAATGTAATTTTGAGAAAATGGATTCCAAAGTAGGTCAAAACTTGCAAATTGACCTCAGGTATGAATAACTAATTTGTAATAAATGTATATCAATTTAGAGATTTTAAAAAATCTTTTAGGAAAAAGACAACCAAATAAATAAAAGTACCCTTTTACAACTATTTAATGAAGTGTTGCAAATATATGTCACCCTTAAAGATTGAAATGAACAAAGTTTCAATTATGAATCCGTTTTCTTTAAACAGACAGAAGGGGCAAACCTCCAAGCTTTGACAAATTCAAACTAACTTTGGGCTCTTTTCTTTTCAAAGGAGACTTTCTTTAGATATTTTTCCACCCAGCTAAAAAAAGTAGGGAGAGCATCAAGCACAAGTGACCTTCTGCTTAGCCTACATACCCAGAGGAAAATTATGCAGCTCTATACTATAATTTCCCCCAACCTGCCTAATAAGTAAATATATAGCCAACATTATATGTTTCCAATGCATTCTGCCACATGCCAAATGTTTTTACAGTTCTTGTTTTGTCACAGTTGATTCAATGCCATGTCTGTCTCTCAACATGGGTTGAGAGACAGATTGGCAGAATAAATGGGAAATATGTTATACAAGGAGGGGGCAACCCCACTCATGGACATAATAATTCCTACTTGTTTTAAGTTTTAATGTTGTTCTTTACTTTCAGTTGAAAACTTATTTTTTTATTTTATTTCTGATTTTTTTTTAATAATATTGGAAAATCAGGCTCCCCCTCCATGGAAAATTCCCTCCCTGAAAAGATGCTCACATAATGTGGGGGGTTAAGTCATCTTTCCATACATATTTATTACCCTCTTCGACAACGCTGAAGAAATGGCTATCTAAAAATTTCGATTGGGTGACTTTGAGAAAAAATGAGCCTAGGACTTGGGCTAGCTATCCTCCAGTTTTTTGGTCACTTGAAGAGGACACTATAACTTTTAATTTCTATTCAAATGAGCCCTCTCCTGACCTATTGCAATTTCTGATTTGATACTATCACCCCTGGGAAAAACAAACAAAAATAAAAATGCATCCATGATCTTTCTTCTAGAAAAAAACTTCAAAATTTTAAATTTTTGTAGACAGGAGTTTGAAACCTCTATTGTCGGGTTTTCTGGTATACTGAATCTTATGGTGTGATATTCATTAAGGTCAGTTGATGTTTTGGGAGCATTTCCCCCACTTTTTCAAAAGTTGGGAAAATTTTCTCAGGTTTGTTACATAATTGGAATAAGCATCAAAATGTAGTTCTTTTGATGTATCTATCGTCACCAAAACTCTGTTTGTTAAAGCTTTTGTTATTATTGAGGAACAAGGCTCCTTACTCACAGTTTTTTACCACAAACTGCTTGACAAAAAAAAGAACAAGTTTTTCCAACCAAAAGTAACAAACAAATTTTAAACTAAAAAAAAACAGAAATTATCCCATGTGTGAAGGGGGCCTCCCCTTGTACTGTATGCTAAAATTTTATAGTTTTTTTTAAACAGTTTTTTTTAGCAGTGGTTGAAGAAGGGGCATCCCGCACATACAGAGTAATTCCTGTTAGACTTAAGTTATAATTTTGTAACTTATTTAATTATCATTTTTTTATTATTATTTAGTTTATAACCATTTTCCAAATCTGCCAGGAAATCCCCTTCTCTCCCCCCCCCCAAAAAAAACTGCCCTCTCTGTGGGAACCTCCCCTCAACAAAATTAAATAAATTTCCAAATAGCAAAAAGGATACAAAGCTATAGGATAAATCAATACTATGCCAATCACAAAACTAGCAATCCCTTACCCAGCAGATCTGGGTGGGAGTAAGGTAATATAATCTTCAACGTTAATTTTTTGGACCTGCCAAAATTTTTCAAAAAATGGGCTTATTAAAAATTTTTATCATAGTCTTTAAGTAAAAATAAGGCGCCTGGGGGGGAGTTGCCAAAACTAAGTTTGGGTGAAGGGTCGGGTAAATTTTGTAATTATTATTATTGAATATTAATAATTTATTATTAAATAATTAAATATAAATTGATTATTTAGTTTAATTTATTACGAACATTCTAATTCATATTAAGTCAGAAAGAACAAACAGTGATCTGCAACTTGAAAAAATTATCCTATATGTAAAGGAGACTGCTGCCTATGATTGTAATGCTGGAGGTTCATCACAAACTGCATTGATAACATGGCTGATGCCTATTTATTGGCATATGGGCTTAATACTGATGTAAAATTACCATGGAATACAGACTGGTCAGTAAAATAAGGTAGTCCCAAGCCTGGAGACACACTGTATGCACTCGTAGATAACCAGCTTAGCCTAAATGTCATAAAGTAATGTGCAGATATATTGTAACTAAATATTTAACAGATAGAGTTGGTTCGGTTAGGTGTTTTAAATTATTCATTCTGAGCACCTGCTTTCCATAATTCTTTGTTGTAGTTTCCATAATTATGTTACTAATGCATCATATTTTCAATATCAGTACTTTTATGTATGGCCTAGAGCTGTGTTTGTACCCCTTAGGGGTGGGGGGGGGGTTAGGATGCATTTATTACCATAGTGATTATAATATTTTGAAATTGCATTTCACTGAAAATTTATTGGTAGACTTTTTTCAATTCTTGCCTTATACTATAGCTATGCATGTTCAAATTTGTGAAAAGTAATGCAACAATACTTCTATCAAAGCAGTATATGATTAGAAATAATTGCAACACTTTCTTGACCCTAATAGTTGTTTTAAAAATTAAGTTTTATTAATGAAAAGTCATAAAATAATGTCATTGCTTTATTTTATGCCATGGAAGTCATAAAATAGGTGAAGCTATCAAGAAGAGTTTACTGGAACTGAATTTTGTCCATGGATTTACAAGTAAATATTTACTATAAATAAAATTTAAATAAGAAACTAAAAGCCAAGTAGTCTATAGTTTTTATAGCATTTAGGTTAAAATCAAAATTTTCAATTCTATAACACAAAGATTATTAAAGGTCATCAAAAGTCATTACCCTCTTAAGTGAGAAGGAGCATCAAAAGTCACTGCCCTCTAGAGTAAGAAGGAGCAGAAGTAGGTACTTCAAAATATTTCCTGGGACATAATTTTTTCTGTAGAACCATCCCAATTTTCATTTTCCTAATTTAACCACTTTCCATAATAATAAAAATTAGCTCCAAACAGAATTTTACACTAAAGCTTAACAATAATAGTAATACAATCTTTGGCTAGTCTGTAAGGATAACTTTGACCAAAGTTTAAATCCCAAGAAAAAGATTGTTGTCAACCGATCTCAATTAGCCTAGTGTGAAATGTATGAGTAGTCCCTTACATAAGAAAATACGTAAAGAAAACAATTCTTACTTCATGATATGCAAAATGATCCTAATTAACATACTTTTATGGGGAAGAACCTTTATCTTTACTTCTTTTTCCAACTTTGCAAGAAAATATATGAAAAAATCCATTCTTTTAATAAATGTTTTGTCTGTTTTCAAATTTGTACTGAATGATATTTTTTTATAGATGGCATTCATCCTGGCTGTTCATAGTTTCTGTAGTTTTGTATTTTTGCCACTGCGTTTTCAACAAACATTTAAAAGGATTGGTAAATCAGAAGTTCTAATGCCATTTTATAGGGTCGAAGTGATCAGAACACAGCATCCCCCTCCCTTCTATTCACACCTGTCATGTTTTCGGAAGATTCATCCAATAACAAGTTTGAGACAGTCCTTTTATTAAAAATATTCCAACAATCTTATAACAAAGCTTATAACAAAGCTTTTGGAGTTGATACAAACCACCAGAGCCTAGGGGTAATAGTTACCAATTATACCGCTGAGGCATTTAAGATTCTTAAGAAGGGATGGTTTTACAAACATTAGAGGCAGTTCATTTGGTTGAAATTAGTAGTTTTAGTTCCATTTTAAAAGACAAAAGTGATGGAGGCCAACTAGTCTCCCCAACTATCTCCACCAAACACATCTGATTGAATTTGTGTAATGTCCATTTTGTCCAGGGTTGACACGTCTCCCCAGAACCCAGGATCAGGGCTTTCAGTTAGGTCCTATGGGTATATAAGGTTTTAATGGAATGGGTGGTCATTTAAAATTCAGACTGATCTTATTTGATTTTAAAAAGGAAGTTATAGTGCCCTTTTTAAGAGTCAGTGATTTAAGAGCAACCAACCCTACCCCACTTACCCAACCCAAAAAAAAAACTCAAAAAAAAATAAAGACAACAAATTTTATAATCAATATTTTAATGTTAAGTAAATATGCCCTTGGGGATCTCAACCCCCCTCCCCCAACCATCCCAAGGCCTCAGGTCAAGGGCTGTAAGTTATGCAATTTGTTCATTGTTTACATATAGTATATGTTATTGAGAAAAGGTATGCATGTTTGACTTCTACTTTCCCAAAATACAAAGGCCATTAAAATGGGTCTTTCAGGAAATGTTGAACTAAATCAAAACTTGTTATGTGTATATGGGTTTGTAGAAGGTTTTATTTCAGGAATGACTGAGCTTGTTAATTTAGAACTTTCAGAAAATACAAGGAGATGAACAATTTATCAAAAGGCCATATATGCAGGCTACTACTACTACTGCTGGTTCAACTACTACCGCAAATACTATAAATAAAACTACTAATTCTGTAGCAAGTACTACTTAGGCTATATTGGAAACATATCGGAGAAACGGTTGAAAGGAAACCTGAACGAAATCAAAACACACTAAGCATCTGCTGCTATCAATACTGCTGCTACTACTACTAATAATACACTATTACTGCTACTACTTTTTCTACCACTACCACTACTAGTTTGATACTAGTAGAATTAAGACTACATATATAAAGGTGAAAATTTTACAGAACATTGAGGAAGATTTTGAACTAAATCAAATATAAAAAATAAATGAGCATCTATTTGCCATATAATGTAAAACCAAATTACTTCAGAATTCCTTTTCCATGTCAAGAGCCTGTAAATAATCAAACAAGGAAGCTGTTTTTAGAAAATTTGCAATAAATATATTTTATTAAGTTTCTAAGCATAGCTATTCAATGATTTATACATTTCAGTTCATTTTTGATGAATTTAGAAGTTATTAGTGTTATATTTTAACATAATAAACATGGTTTCATCACTGGTTATTTACCTTAATTTTGTCAAAAGATTAGAATGAATGTGTGATAAGAAAATACTCATTAACCCTGTAATATAACAGCAGATCTGACCTGACCACTATGCAAAAGCCTTCTTTTAGCAGGACTTATACTAATGCCAAGAATTTCAGAGACTTCTTTCCATGTTTTTCATTTTTCTAGGAGATCGGTCAGCTCCTGCAAACATACGTTTTTCTTTGGGCAAGGCATCAGAATTAATGGTATTTATTTCCTCTCTGTGATATACATCAAGAATTATAATTATAATCAATTTTTGGATGTTCCTTCTTCTAAGGACATTTATATATTTATATTTTCAGTTGGTAACAAATTTTGTGGGTTACATAGAAGCAGGATTGTTATCTAAATGTAGGTCTAAATCAAAACAATGAATGCCAACGTCTACCCTTCTTTAACTATCAAATCTTTTTACCTGCTTAAAATCAAAGAATGCAGAGTTTCAGCAGACATTTTTCTTCTCCCTAATAACATTTGCATTCAATCAATGTGCACTTAATGATTGGGACAAAGGAGATGGGATTTGCTTCAGCAATTTAATCATGTTGTTGTCGAACTGTTTAGACCCAATTTTCCCACATTGCTTTTTTGCAATATACATTTTTGGCCCCCAAATTTGCCTTACTATTCTCATTTTCCATTTATACTTTTTCCTTAATTTTGTCGTAAGATATTGGGAAAATGTATATTTGGATGGATGATAAATAGACTTATCTACCAACAAATGAAATGACATCATTTTTATACAATCCTACAATGGGCTTATCCCAGACTTGCCTTTCAATAACTTGGACTATCTGTCTTGGCTTTTTCTATAATTAGCCTTGATGCCTGCAAAATAGCCTACTTGATTTTAATTCTCCCCCTGGAAAATATGTTAACTAGGGGTAAATTTTTACAAAATCATATTACTGACTTACAAATAAAGTGAATATACCACTCAATGCCTTTTTTACACTCTTTCCAAATATAATACTCATTTTTATCAGAAATGAATTTTACCCCCATTCCTATATAACAATTCAGTGTATATATTTGCACATTTAGGGGGTTGGGGATATATTTTAAATTTACCTACAATTTACATCAGAAATAAATTTGCCCCCCCCCCTAATGGGAAAATATAGCCTATTGAGGTTCGTGGTATATATATAAGGGGGGGGGTGAAATTAATTTTTCCAACAACATTTATTAGTTTATTAGGAAAGAATATGAACAAAGGCATTGTTTGGTATATTAAATTTATTCGTAAGTCAATAATATGAGTTGGTAAAGATATACCTAACTAGGATCATTTTGCATATCATAAAGTAAGAGTTGCTTTATTAACATGTCTCCTTGTGTAATGGACTGCTTAGGCTATACATTTACACCTTAGCCTAGTCCTAATTATCTAAACGCATGTGCTACGGCATTTAGGCTATAATTTATCACAATTATTACCTATCCCCCCTCCCTTATGGGACCAGATATAGCCCCAGGCTATAGGATAAGACCCCCAGTACTCACACAATTATTTTGATCAAGATTTATCTTTCCTAAACAGGAACAACATGATCACAATCTTGGACTTGATTTAGCCTATTTAAAAAGAGTATTTAAGATATTGGCTAATCAAATAAATCGTAAAAAGAAAATTCAAAATTCTCGCAATTAATGATTTTGACAAAGGAGATGGGTTTCGTGTGCTTCAAAATTCTTTAAAGGTAGGACAGCACGTAACTTTATAACTTTTTAACCCGATGTGTATGAAGGTCTACTTTGGGTAAAAAATACCCAAATTATCGTTTTTAAATCTCCCAAATTTTGGTTATCTTTTCAACGTAAATTAGGGAAGTTTTATCCCGACGGTCTAAATCAGGTCAAAACTTCCCAAATTTGCGGTGATACTCAACGAAATTTGGGAAAATTATCTACGAGAATTTGGGAAGTTTTGACCAGACGGTCTAAATCGGGTCAAAACTTCCCAAATTCTCGTAGAATTATCTACGAGAATTTGGGACGTTTTGACCCGATTTAGACCTTCATATGCAGATGGCAAGTGTAGATAAGCCATTTAAACTTTATTAATTATGGAAAGAATTTGACAAGATATAGACCAGTAAAAATAACCGAATCGTTTTCAGAGAACAAATTTAGTCATGGAAAGATGTTTTTGAAATCCGCCTTCCATCCAAACTCAAAATTTTCTAAAATTCTACTTTAGAAGCTTTTAAAATATTTCTAAAACACTAAAAGATAGAGTGCTAAAAACATCAGAATCGACTTCAGAGAATACTTTATATCACGGGAAGAGGTTTTTGAAATCCCCCTTCCCCCCAAACTCAAAATTTTCTAAAATTCTACTTTAGAAGCTTTTTTAAATGTTTCTAAAGTGCTAAGACATAGAGTACTACAAACATCAGAATCAACTTTAGAGGACAATTTGTGTCATGGAATAATGTTTTTCAAATCCCTCTTTGCCCCAAACTCAAAATTTTCCAAAATTCTACTTTAGAAGCTTTTTTAAATATTTGTAAAGCGCTAAGACATAGAGCGCTATAAATATCAGAATCGACTTTAGAGGGCAATTTATGTCATGGGAAGATGTTTTTGAAACCCCCCTTCACCCCAAACACAAAATTTTCCAAAATTCTACTTCAGAAGCTTTTTTAAATATTTGTAAAGCGCTAAAACCTAGAGCACTACAAACATCAGAATCAACTTTAGAAGACAATTTATGTCATGGGAATATGTTTTTGAAATCCCACTTCCCCCCAAACTCAAAATTTTGCAAAATTTTACTTTAGAAGCTTTTTGAATATTTCTAAAGTACTAATAGATAGAGCGCTACAAATATCAGAATCAACTTCAGAGGACAAATTATATTATGAGAAGATGTTTTTGAAATCCCCCTTCCCCCAAACTCAAAATTTTCCAAAATTCTACTTCAGAAGCTTTTTTAAATATTTGTAACGCGTTAAAACATAGAGCGCTACAAACATCAGAATCGACTTTAGAGGATAATTTGTGTCATGGGAAGATGTTTTTGGAATCCCCTTTCCCCCAAACTCAAAATTTTCCAAAATTCTACTTTAGAAGCTTTTTAAATATTTCTAAAGTACTAATAGATAGAGCGCTACAAATATCATAATCGACTTTAGAGGACAATTTATGTCATGGGAAGAGGTTTTTGAAATCCCCCTTCCACAAAAACTCAAAATTCTCCAAAATTTTACTTTAGAAGCTTTTTTAAATATTTCTAAAGCGCTAAGACATAGAGCGTTACAAACATCAGAATCGACTTTAGAGGACCAATGATGTTATGGGAAGATGTTCTTGAGATCCCCCTTCCCCCCAAACTCAAAATTTTCCAAAATTCTACTTCAGAAGCTTTTTCAAATATTTGTTAAGTGCTAAGACGTAGAGCACTACAAACATCAGAATCGACTTTAGTGGACAATTTATGTCATGGGAAGATGTTTTTTATGTCATCGGAAGATTTTTTGAAATACCCATTACCCATTGAAATTTTGACAAAACAACATTTTACCTTAATTTTCAGTTGTCAGTTTCTTTTTCTCTAGATTTAGTTCTGAAAATGCAATTTCAGTTATTTGAGCAGAATTTTAAGCCATATCAACGTTTTATTTCCAAAATTTAGGAAATGTATTTGCATATATTTAATACCTTATAAGTTGGGATTGAGCAAAGTTTTGAAGCTGTTTGTTGTACTTCATTTAAACGGAAGATCTATTTTGCAAGGTGTCATTGCTATAACTCACAGATTTTTAAAGGTCATTCAAAGTTTTGAAATCCCCCTTACCATTCATCCCATTTCCCCTTCATACTCTAAAATCTGGTTGATAATTTGAAATTTGAAAAGCCTTTTTTTCCACGAAGATATTTTTTTTTTTGGGGGGGAGGGGGATTTTCCGTGAGGGTATTTCCCGTGGGGGGGGGGGAGGATTTTCCGCGGGGAGGTATTTTCCGGCGGGTATTCGACAAGAACCACAAATTTGATGGTATGAGTTTTATTAAAATCTTTGACTTTTAGGGGTTGTTTCCCCCTTTTTACGAAACTCAGACAAATTTTTTAGACAAGCAAATTATCAACCAGATTTAAGAGTATGATTCCGGTGCAACACGTTCCAACGAAATGTTCAGCTTAGGTTAGTATAAGCAGGGGCACCACGAGCAGGCTGCTGACCACCGCCCCCACCCTCCCCCTCCCCCTGCTATCAAATACCCTTGCAGCTAAGCTTCCCACTCTTGAAAGAAAATTTTTATATAAGTTCCAGCATTTTAAATATTTTAAATCGTGGATGTAAAAAAGAAAAGCAAAATTTCTCAACATTATAGGATTAAGCTATTTGAATATGTTTTATGTGGTTACCCAACTCAAAATGTTAAGGGGTTTCCAAAAAAAATAATCAACACGAATATAGATTATTCGGTACTTGTGCATTATAAATAACCCACTGCTATAGACTGTATAAGGAAACCAGACAAACGGGTATTTGTTAGACAAATGGATTGCAAAGCTTGATTTCTTATTACGTTTACAATATTTAAACTGTTTCTTTTTGGGGTTTAGGGAGGGAAAAAGGTACCTAGGTTAGGTTACGTATTTAATATATGCTATGATTTACCCCCCACCCCTTAATATTGCAAATATATAGCCCAAATTTGTTTCTAAACTAGTATATTTTCATCCTATTTTATTTAATTTCATTAGCAGTAACCAAACTTAACTTCTTTCGTGTATAGTGGTGGGTTATTTATAACGCACAAGTACCGATTATTCTATAGTTAAAAATTTACTTCCACCCCCTCTTTCCCCCTCCCTATTTACACTTCAATAACATCTCGTAGCTTCAAGAATGAAGATTCCTACACTAAACTATTTGGACAAAAACATGCCACTTCTCTAGTTGATAGAGCATTGAAAGTTTGTTCAACACGTTTCTTGGATTTAAAGCTCAACCACCTTAGAGATATTTTATTTGGGAATGGTTATCCAATTAGTTTAATAAATTCTGTAATTCAAAAACGCATTAAAAGATTATCAGATAGTTCCACAGAAAACACAAATCAAAGGGAAAATTCAGTTTATCTTGGTCTCCCATACGTTAAAGGGGTTTCAGACCACATTTCAAAAAATCTAAGGAAAAATAACATTTACACTTATTATAGACCCAGAAAAACTATCAGGTCCCAAATTTATCAAGGTAAAGACTCTATCCCAATGGATGAAAACTCCGGTGTCTACAGAATTCCTTGTTCGTTTGGTATTTGGTATATCAGAAAAACTGATCAGCGACTACCGGATAGATTAACTCAGCACTCTAGTTCAATTAATAATACACTTAAAAAGCGGAAAAAAACAGAAAATTTTGACTCTGCTCTTGCTGAGCACATTTTTGAAAACCAGACCATACTATTTTGTTTAATCAAGCTAGCCTTATTTCGCATGACTAAGGTATTGTCCAGCACTACAGAGAAGCTGTTGAAATTTATAAATACCAACATTTAGGTCTAGCTTTAAACAGAGATTCCGGTGATTTAAGAATAAACGAGTCATATTTCGGTTTTCTCAAATAAGGAGCCGATACTTTAGTAATCCCTGAAATAAACCTTGAACCCCTTTCCCAGTCATCTAATCAAACACGTGAACAACCCCTTAGGTCTCAAAGGGTGTCAGCAAGAAATGAATTAATTAAAATCCGAAATCAAATGACATAGTTCTCCAACTTATTTAATTGCTGGTTCGTTTTGTTTTTTGAGTGAATGAATTGTTTCCTTTTCTTTGTCAGTTGTTCGCTAGTATCCGTCGATGGCAGTTCATATTTTTTTGGATTTTGTGCAAATCGCGGATATTGGCGAATAACTCGCTTTTATGGTTGTTAGGTATTTGGTTTTTATTCTTTTAATTTTTGGCTTTTATTTAAATTTATTCATCTCTTAAGTTTTTGGCTTTTTCTTTGGTTTTTTGGTTCTTTTCACATTGACTTTCCGCGTTTGTTTTTGTTGTTTTTTTCTTTGGCACTTTCCTTGGTTACATTATTTCGTTTCGCGCTGAAGAAGAGAGGCGTTTGTCCTCTCGAAATATTACCTTTGTTTTTTCAGTATTTTCATTTGGCCTATAAAAACCTCATTTTTGCTCGTTTTTCTTGCTTCTACTCATACTACTACTAGTGTTACTATTATTACTGCTTCTATTACTACTCCTGCCACTAAACCTTAGGCAACTACAATTAAATTACAGCTACTACTACTGCCACTGCTATTAAAACTACGGATATTAAGGTGAAAATTTTGAGATACATAGAAACTGTATGGAACTAAATCGAAACACACTATGCCCACACAGGTTGTCAAGCAGATGCATCACAAGTGCTTCAGAAATGGTTGATGGTATGTATTAAGCTGAAACTTTCAGCGTACGTTTAACGGGGTGTTGAAGAAACCACAGGTGCTATGTGTATACTCTTACTAATTTTGCTACAACCATGGGCGTAGGCAGCATATTGTCTAGGGGGGCAGTTGATAGTGTGATGGAGGGCCTTTTATCAACTGCTTTTCCAACCATCTGCTTTTTCAGCCATATCTAATGTAAATTTGAAGGTCTAGGGGGGGGGGGCAGCTGCACCCCCTCCCTACGTTCATGGCTACAATTATTGCTACTGCGCAAGCAAAGGAAGTTCACGGGAATCTTTTAAGGAATATTTAGGCGGATGTTAAACTAAATCAAAACAAACTATGAGCATGTGGACTTTTAAAAAAGTGACAAAGCAATATCTGAAGAACAATTTGAACCTTTAAGGGTAAGTTGTGGGGGGGATTTGAACTAGCCAGAAGGCGCTACATGTATGCTTCTAATACTGCCACTACAGTTTATGTAATTAATGACGCTAAAGGTGTTAAGATGAAACATTTAGGGAACGTTTAGGAGGTCCCGCAAAAAAAAATCGGGCCCCACACATTGCCAATCCTGCCCTTACCCTAATTGTGAATTAATACCACAATAACTAATACCCTAACGTTTTAAACAAAAGTCTATGACGTTAATTGGTAATTTTTGAAGCAATCCTTCTAATCAGAGGCAACGCTACAGCATTGCCTATAGTAAAGGCCATAAGTCATTATTGTTTTATTATTTCATAATAAATTTAGTGCTCAGAGGCACTTAATATGGATGGAATGCTCGTATAAACTTAGAAGTGGGTTCATTTGATTTGAAATTGAAAGTTCTAGTGTCTTTTTTAGGAATGAAAACTGATCAGAGGCCAACTAACTCCTTCATCCCCCTTTTACCCAAATACCTCAGATCAAAATCTTGAGATAACTATTTTTTTTAAATAATCCAAAGATCCTACAACAAAAACTTCGGGGTGAATAAAAAACCCTAGAGCACAGGGGCATGCGATAAAAATTAACCCCGGGGACATTTAAGGTTTCTATGGGAGGGATGGTCGTATAAACTTTGGAGGGGGATCATTCGATTGAAAATTGAAGTTCTAGATCCGTTTCTAAGAGTCAAAAGGGACGGAAGGGCAACCATCAACTATCCCTACGTCACTCCCCACCCTGGTGAAGGATTGTAAGTTATTACCCGGGAGCAT
Source organism: Artemia sp. Qi Xiang Cuo (assembly GCF_049724085.1). Taxonomy (NCBI): domain Eukaryota; kingdom Metazoa; phylum Arthropoda; class Branchiopoda; order Anostraca; family Artemiidae; genus Artemia; species Artemia sp. Qi Xiang Cuo. The sequence continues at coordinate 59,684,876 of NC_142805.1, forward strand.
ATAAGTAAAGATGGCCATATAAACCTTTGCGAAAGCTCATTTGGTTGGAAGTTCTGTTTCACTTTTAAAGAACCAAAAGGGATCGAAGGCGAAACATCTTCACCTCCCCCACGCCCTCTTTTTCCCAGATGCGTCCGATCTAACTTTTGAGATAGCTATTTTGTTCAAAATAGTCTAGAGATCATATAACAATGCCTTTGGCATAGACACAATCCCAAGAGCCCGCGGCAAGCGTTGTATGCCTCAGGGGCATATCAGGTTCTTATGGAAATGATGGTCACAAAAACTTTAGAGGATGCTTATATTATGGAAAATTGATAGTTCTAGTTTCTTTTTAAGAGTCAAAAGTGATCAGAGGGCAACTAGCCCCCTCTCTCCCCTCCCCCAACGCCATCTTTTCCCCAAATGTATCGGATCGAAGTTTTGAGATAGCGAACTTTATTTAAAATTAGCCAATGTCAAATAAATATGGTTCCAAATTGTAATACTCCCCTCCCTCCAGCCCTTGAGGAAAGAGCTATAAGTTATACTAGTTACCCTTCTTTAACATATAAAGTTTGTATGGAAGGCATGGTCATATAAATTTTGGAGGTGGCTAACCTGATTGAAAATAGAAATTTTTTTGCCGTTTTTAAGAGTCGAATGCGATCAGAGGGTAACCAGCGCATGCCCACTCCCTCCCCCCCCCCAATGCGCGTTCTTCCCCAAAGGCATCTGATTAAAATTTAAAATTATGCAAGTTACCCATTGTTAACACATAAGATTTTTGTGGAAGAGGTTGTCGTATTAACTTTGGAAGGGGCTCATTTGAATGGAAATTGAAACTTCTAGTTCTTTTTTCAGAGTCAAAAATGATCGAAAGGCACCTCGCATTCCACCCACCTCCTGTTACCCAGAGGCATCCAGTCCAGATTTCGAGATAGCTGATTTGTTCGAAATAGTCAAAAGGCCAAATAACTATGCCTCCGGGGTTAAGCCCCCAAGCCCCAAGGGAAAGGGCTGTGAGTTATACAAGTTTCTTATTGTTACTTTGATAATGCATTTCATGGATACTTTGATTTACAGATTTATGGTGCAACTTTGATTTATGGGGCAAGTGCTCTTTTATACTTTGTTTACTTTGATACTTTCTTTGGTTTGATACTTTGTTACTTTGATGTTGTTACTTTAATACTACTTTTGATACTATGACAAGATTTTAATTTTGAAATGGAGAATTTTGAAAAACTTGAAACTTTGGCAATAAAAAACAAACAGAAATTAATTTTGAAAAAATTTCCGAAAAATAAGTTTTTCAAAGAAAAGTTAAAGCCACATTAAACTTAAGGTCAGCAGATATAAAAATCTATAGTAATTCTAACTCAAAACGGCCTGAAATTACTATTAAAGAATAACGGAAAACCAAAACAAACAGAAGTTAGATAAACATTATAGCAAAGAAATATACAACAGGTACCATATAAATGAATAATATAGATCTTCAATTCCATTCAATTCAGTTTATTATTCTAATAAAAAGGCAACACAAACATCAATAATAATAAAGATCCTAGAAGAGAACTTGTTAAGGACCAAAAAAAACAATTAAAGTGTCACTGAAAATAAAGATAGAAGAATAAAACATGGGTAATTAAAACAAATTGGTTAAACGTTGAAAGATTAAATTATCTTATCAAGTTTTGTTACATTGTTGTACAGCGTGTAGAAACTTTTAGCTAGCTCAACACTAGGGTGTATTTTGTTACATTGCTTGATAGATTTGTAAATGGGAGATTGCTGGGCAGCACTAGAAACACATTTAGGAATTATAAAGGCTCTAATAGGTTAGTAGTTGAGGATTGAAAATTATTGTGGAAAGCAGAGTAAGCAAGCGATAAGTTTAGAATTTCTTTGATTGGATCTATTTGAGCTATACCAAAATCTGAGTACAAATCACGGGTTGGATATAGACGGGGAAGCTGAAAAACTGCTTAAGTGGCACGGTTTTGGGCAAATTTGAGTTTTTTAGTGAAGGACCGGTTTGTATTTCCCCAAACTGATCCGCAATAAGAAAAGTAAGGAAAAATAAAGGAATAATAAAGGGTAACTAGGATGTCAGGAGGACGAAAATAATTCACACGGTTAATCATAGATACTTGTCTCAAAATTATTACTGTGATGTAAGAAATATGATTAGAGAAGGACAAGCATGAGTCAATAAATACTTGGCAACCTCCACTTGTGGGAGGATGTCGGAGGAGTACTTGAGACTAAGAGCAGCTTGAAGTACGTATTTGTTGTAGGGGGGTCTGAATAATACTACTTGACTTTTTTTTGCTATTAATGGTCATGTTATTCAGAAGGCACCATGCCTGAACTCTGTTCAGAAGGACTTGGGTAGAGGTTATTACCGATGGTAAATTGGTGCCAGTGATAAAGAAGTTGCTGTCATCAGCAAATAGTACAGGATACACTGAAGGGCCCAAGGAGTAAAACCTACTCTTTCAAAGAGTAAGACCTAAATTTAATTTGCAAATCAAGCTTAAAAAGAACAAAAAATCTTTTACTATTAAAAAATAAATAAAACCCTAAAGGAACAGAAATTAAAGAAACAATTATAGCAAACAATCATAAAAGTACTAATATAAATGAATAAATAAGACTCAAAACGTCTAATACTTAATATGTACATGCAAGTCGAGCTTCAAACGAACAAAAATCACTACAAACAAAAGTTTGGCCACTGCCTCCTTACCTAGCTGTAAAAGTATAAAGCCTTCTGTGTCATTGGCGCTTTACTCAAAACCAATTATGTTCCGAATATTTTCTTTTGCATTTAGCTATTACAAGATTGAAAATAAAATGAGAATTACAATGAAATAAAACCATAAAGTGATGAGCTTTCAGCAATTAATATCATTATATATCAAATATTTAGTTTAATTTTATCAGTTCTTTCCAAGACTATTCAAGACACATATAGTTTTCAGTAAAGCGCCAATGATGCAGAAAGCTTTATACTTTTATAGCAAGAACAGTAATGGGTAGTAATTGACTGTAATGGACAATAATGTAATTTGAAGTAAAGTAATGGACAGTAATGGACTGAAATGGCCAGTAATGTAATGGACAGTAACCAAAATCTTGTTTATAGTGATTTTTGTTCTTTTATGCTTGGTATTCATATACAGTTTAAGGTTCATTCGTTTTAATATTCATTTGCTCATTTATATTAGTACCTTTTTTATATTTTTATGCTTTTATTGGTCGTTTAATTTCTGTTCGTTTTGGGTTTTATTTATTTATTAATGGTAAAAGATTTTCGGTTCGTTTTAAGCTTGATTTGCATAATATTAAATAAATATTAATACGAGTAAAACTTAAATTGGATATTATTCAATTTAGGTTTCAATCATTTTGAGATTTATTTATTCATTTATATGGTACCTGTTGTATGTTTATTTGGTATGATTGTATATTTAATTCCCCTTTTTTGGGTTTAATTTATTCTTTAATAGTAATTTCTTGTCTTTTTGAATTGTTACAAATTGCTATTTATGCTCGTCTTAAGTTGAATATGGCTCCTTATTTTTTTTGAAAAATTTCTTTTTCGGAAAGTTTTTTTGTTAATGAATTATCAGTGATATCTAGTTTCCTGCATAGCAAAATCAAACAGTTCATGATAACAGTTTGATTGGAAGGACCAATAATAATCAAAACACCGTTTTTTTTAAGAATTAATATTTCAAAAATTTGGCTTGTTATGCCGGCTCCAAATGCATACAATTTACTAGATTTAATGTTACTTATAAAAAAATAAACTTTTGATAAGTAACAGGCTCTAAAAGTGGTTACAGGCAAGGCCGTACCAAAGGGGAAAAGGTCAGGGGTTTAACCACCCCCCCCCCCCTCAAAAAAAAAAAATTTCCGACTCGTAAAATCATAAAAAAATGCATATAGGCAATTTTTCATAGTTTTATAAAGTTTTTCGTCCTCCCCCGAACAAAAATTCTGGCTACGGCCCTTGTCACAGGTTTTCGACAAATTTCACAGGTGATTTGGCACTTTTTGCAGCAGGCTGCAAAAGTTTTTGGCACAAAACAGTGAAGAATTTAGTGAAAGAAAAAGAATATAATTCATGTATTTAAAGGGATTTTGAAGGTAGTTTTTTATTTCGTTTTTTTTTTCTGTTTGGAAATAAAACTTGAATATACTTAAAGATCGTTATAGGGTTTTAAATTGGGGCCAGTGAATGATTTATTTATTCTCCTTGTCTTGGACTGTAGTCTTTGGCTACTAGAACTAGAGGCCCTTTGCTCTAGGCTAGCCAAACACTTCAGCTACCCTCGTCCAAAAGAAGAGAGCAGCCAAAATTCTGGTAAATAGGCAAAATTCTAGGTAAAATTCTACTTTAGCTACTTCTGGCTATCTTGGAAAGGAGTTTGGTTAGGAAAATGAAATTTTCAGGGATAGATCTATAGGCTAAAGTATGTCCTGGGAAGGTATTTTGAAGTACCTACCCCCACTCCTTCTCCCTCTAGAGGGTCCTGACCTTTGATGACTTTTAAAAATCTGTGTGTTATAAAAGTGAAACCTTGTAAAATATATCTTCTGCTTAAAATGAAGTCCAACAAAATTGTTTTCACCTTCACAACTTTGCTCAATCCTGATTTATAGAGTTTTAAAGATATGCAAATACATTTCCTAAATTTGGAAAATCAACATTGATATGGCTTAAAATACTACTCAAATAACAGGAATTGCATTTTCAGAACTAAAGCCAGAGAAAAAGAATCTTATAACAGGAAATTAAGGTAAAATTTTGTTTTGTCAAAATTTCAATAGGTATTCACCTGTCATGTAGGCAAATTTCAGGATCCTCTAGAGGGAGAAGGAGCGGAGATAAGTACTTCAAAATACCTTCCCAGGACATATTTTAGCCTGCAGACCCATCCCTAAAAGTTTCAGTTTCCTAACCTCACCCCTTTCCAATATAGGTAAAAGTAACTAAAGTAGAATTTTACCAAATTCTAGTTTAGCTGCTTTTTGCTGTTTTTGAAAGGGGTTAGTTTAGGAAAATGAAACTTTCAGGGATGGGTCTACATGCTAAAGTAGGCTATGTCCCTGGAAGGTATTTTTAAGTGGGCCTTTCTACATCCACTCATTCTCCCTCTTGAGGGAAGTAACCTTTAAAAATCTTTGTGTTATGAAAGTGAGACCTTGCTTTATATATCTTCTAGTTAAATGAAGTATAAGAAAACTGTTTTCAGCTTCACAACTCAACTTAATCCCAATTTATAAGGTTTCAAAGATCTTCAAATACATTTTCTAAATTTAGAAAAATTAATACAGCTTAAAATTCTAAATGTAAATATTTATAGCCTATTAACAGACAATTCAGATAGCTAAGAAACAAACTTACCTCTAGAATCTGAATTTCATCCTGAATCCAAATAGATACTCATTTCTGCTGCAAATTCAATTTGTCTGTTTCTATATTATATATTCATATTGTGTGCTTCCAATGCATTAACTGATTCTTGATTTTGTCTCCAACAATTCAGTCTAGCCTATTGGTAAACTGGTTTGGTACTTGTGTATTAGATTCTGAGAAGAGCTTACAATGCTCCAGAAAAAGCACACATCTACCAAACTTGTGCCAAAGCCCAAGACACTCCCACACATGACCCTTCACATAGGGTAAGACACCCAGTAGTCGGCCACCTGCCTATTCCCGGACAGAATCTTTGATAGGAATGAATCATCATCCTATTCACGGACAAAAGTCTCCTAATTCCGGTCACCTGCGATGCATTATCATTTTAAGAACTTTTTGACATTTAAACTACTCTAATTACTGCATTATACCACCTAGAAACTTAATTTTTTTACAGTTAAAATCCTGTTTCTTTTCTGAACGAGTAGGTTAGTAATTCAAATAGATTCGATTGTACATTGCTTCCTATTTTTAAATTTACTAAGAAGTGTCAAATCTTCCTATATACGGACATATAGGAATCACTCATGTATATAGTTATTACGCAATATTGCTTTGTTCGGTTCATTGATTTCCTGTTATCGCTTTTGTCGGGTTTTTGACCGCTTGTTGCTAGGCCTGGAGGCAGAACCTGCTAATTCATGTTTTGGCAAATTCATGATTCATGATGGCAAACAAAACATTAAATTGTAAAAGGTTTATTAATATAAGAAATTTTTTATGTAAATTTGATTTTCAGAGAAGATAATAATTCAGATTGGAATTATTGAGAAAAGTGATTATCCTTGTTATTCAATGTGGGCAGGTGCGGATGACGGATTTTTTTTGGGGGGGGGGGGCAAAATAGTTTGTTTATATAAAAAAAATTACGGGGTTCAACGTATGTTGATATTATAAATTTGCAAAAGGAGTAATTTTAATTAACGTAAACCTGAGTTAATTAAGTAAATTATGCTCTTTAATGCTCTTTTTTATGCTTTTTTTATGCTTTTTATGCCTTTTTTTTATGCTGATTACAAATATAATAATCATTTCCATCGGAAATTAATTTCAGCCCCCCCCCTATATATGCCAATTCTTGGTATACATTTCTACATGGGGGGGGGGGAAATTTTGGCTATTCTTTAAATTTTAGGTAAGTTTAACTTTAATTTTAAGAAACAGCTACCGATTTGAATTATTGATAACATTGATTTACATGGTAATAACATGATTACCGGGGAGGAACAAGGTTTTTGTTTTTTTTTGGGGGGGGGAAACTAGGGGGATCCCAAAAAAAAATAAGGGGGGCGCAAAAAAGGTTGATACAATAAAATTGTGTCAGGAGTAAGTTTAATTAACGCAAACTTGAGTTAATTAAGTAAATTACACTACTTTAGGCTACACTAGGGGGCGTGAGCCCCCTTGCCCCCTCCCTGCTGGATCTGCCGTTGAATGAGGGGACCTGGTCTTCCCCTGTACAATGTTTTCAACTATGCGAGATTCCAATGGTATACTTTTCATATTGATCTGACACTATTTTTGATGTTTTTTAGGCTTTTTATAGAAATCACCATAAACTTTTTTTTTGAATAAACTTTTACTTCTAAGACGAACCAAAATAATGGTTACCATTCCTGAATCAATGTCCCATGGCAACTTTTTCTTAATGGTATTTTTTTTTAAAAATTTTATCCTTTGAAACAAGGCGGGTTTTCTCAGTTGCTTTTGACACCTGTTTTTGTTTGAGAAGTCGCATATTGATTCCTTTTTTTCTTTATTTTTGCCATGTATCAAAAATGGAAGGTTGTATAAAAAAGAAATCAAGTTTGGTTCATGCTAATGAAATAAAATAAAATAGGATGAATATGCAATAATTTGTAAACAAATTTGGGCTATATATTTCGGCTCATCGGAATTGTTGTTGTCATTTTAATGACAAAAAATATCATTTTAATAGCTGGGAACTTGATTTTAATGACCGAGTAATGGAAAATTTTCTGCGGGAGCAAATTTGTACTAGGGGCCCCGTTATTTGTGGGGAAACTTCCATAAGGGATGGACTTTCTGTTTTTTTCTGGGGTGAGCTGGGTTAAACAAAACAAACATAATTGGGTACTTACTGCATTATGCGGGCACTTGCGTAATTTACAATTCTGACCATTATTTTGAGCTAGCAGATGCTCAAACCCCTAACCCCCCCCTGGGTACTACCTTGGCCAAGGGAACAAATTTGCTATTGTACAAGGAAACCAGTCACGAAACCTGTCAAATAGGCTATTTGCAAGAGATCGCTATAGATAAATGACTGCAAAGCCGTGGTTTCTCAATGAGTGTCAATATTTACACGATTGATTTTTGTGGTTTAAGGGGGAAAAGGTACCTAGGTTAGGTTTGGTTACGTATTTAATATATGGTATGATTCCCTCCCCCCTAATGTGCAAATATATAGCCCAAATTTTTTTCTAAATTATTATAAATTCATCCTATTTTATTTTACATTCGTCCTATATAATTTGGGCGGGGGGCTTTCCCCTAGATTTGTCACTCCGTTTTGCAAAACCCATAAGCTAACGGATAACAGCTAATGGTGGCGGATCCGGGGAGTGGTGAGGGGGCGCGTGCCCCCAAGCGAAGTCTAAGCATATCATATTCTTGATGCGCTACTTGAAGGTCAAGTAAAGTGTATTCTTAAGAAAATTTATTTAAAAAAACAAAGTTTTTCCGAAGGAAGTAAAGAGCAAAGTTGAAACTTAAAACAAACAAAAATTATTACTTTTACAGCCTATCTAACATATATCAATAAAACTAGCACAAATAAACCAACTAATTGTGTTTCTCTATGCTTTTAGGATTATAAAAAACTAGCGCTTTACTGAAAACACAAAAGTCAAGCATAAAAAACAGGATTATTGATTTAAGAATCAAAAGTGAGCATGCAGCCTAACAACACTAAACGAATCGAAAAGGCATTTCATCGTCTTACACCAGTCCTAATACTATCAAGATGGCTTTACTTCAACTTTTTTACAGACTAACTGTATGTCCTTCTCATAACCAAACGAGAGCCAGTCATTGAACTCAGCCATTGTGCAGAAGTAATACCAAATTAAATGTAAAAAAAATAAAGCGTGGGGGGAAAAAAAATAGGAAAATCTTTAATAGGATATGAAAATAGGAAAATTATTTTTTTTGGAAAAAAATTAGCGCGGGAGGGGGCCTAGTTGCCCTCAATTTTTTTTTTAACTCAAAAAAGGACCTAGAACTTTTAATTTTCGTTCGAATGATCCCTCTTATTACATTCTAGGGTCACTGGGCCTATATGATCACCCCTGAGGAAAAAAATAACAAATAAACACGCATCCGTGATCTTTTTTCTGGCAAAAAATGTAAAATTCCACATTTTTGTGGATAGGAGCTTGAAAACTCTACAGTAGGGTTCTCTGAGACGCTGAATATGATGGTGTGATTTTCATTAAGGTTCTATAACTTTTAGAGGGTCTCTCCCCCTTTTTTTGAAAATTAGCCAAGTTTTCTCAGGCGCTTAACTTTTGATGAGTAGCACTAAACTTGATGAAAGTTATATATTTGAAATCAGCATTGAAATTTGATTTATTTGATATATCTATTGGTATCAAAAACCCGTTTCCTAGAGTTTCGGTTACCATTGAGCCGGGTCGCTCCTTACTGACAGTTCATTAACACGAACTGTTTGACCAAAAATACTAAAATCCACATTTTTATAGATAGGAGCTTGAAACTTCCGCAACATGTATTTCTGATACGCTGAATCCGTTGGTGTGATTTTCATTACAGTTCTATGACTTTTTGGGGGCGTTTCTCCCTTTTTCGAATATAAGGCAAATTTTCTCAGGCACGTAATTTTTGATTGGTGAGACTAAACTTGATGAAAGTTATATATTTGAATTCAGCATAAAAATCTGATTCTATTGATGTATCTATGGGTATCAAAATTCTGGTTTTTGGAATTTCGGTTACTATTGAGCAGGGTCGCTCCTTCCTTAAATGTCGTTGCCACATAATTATTTAAAAAAACATTAAAATGAAACATGTTTAAAGTAAAAGCAACTCACGCTTTAGTATCACTTGTTATAATTACTAATTTAGTCCCCCCCCCCCCTATTCTACAAGTAGATGGGCACCGCCCCTGGTACACTTAATTTAGTTATATTTTATTCATGATGAAATTATGCCATAAGAAATGTTTACTGTTGCTAACTGACTAAAATGGCTTGTTTCACCGATGGTTTTAAAATTTGGTCAACTGTCATTTTTCATTCGAAAACTTCAAACACTGAAATGATTGAATTGTTTCACTTGCCCAGAACTCCTTCCCGTAATATGAATTTATAATTAAGTCAACGGTTTTTTCTGGATAAGTGTGGCATAGCAATTTTGAACTCACTCAGTTCAAAATTGATAGTCACAGATTAAACAAATATAGTGATCTTGATTTTGAAATTTTGGACACCTATAAAATATTGTGTTTAGCCTATTAGGCTATAGCCTAGTCTTTTGCATTTATACCAAACAAATCTTTTGCAATTAGCCTAGGCTTGGCAATTTTGATGGAATCAGAAGACATGGCGACTCTCAACCATAGCAGCAGGGGAAAGCCCCCCCCCCTGACAAATCTAGGGGGAAAGCCCCCCGCCCAAATTATATATGACAAAGGTAAAATAAAATAGGATGAATTTATAATAATTTAGAAAAAATTTGGGCTATATTTAGCATATTAGGGGGGGGGAATCATACCAGATATTAAATACGTAACCAAACCTAACCTAGGTACCTTTTCCCCCTTTAAACCACAAAAATCAATCGTGTAAATGTTGACACTCATTGAGAAACCACAGCTTTGCAGTCATTTATCTATAGTGATCTCTTGCAAATAGCCAATTTGACAGGTTTCGTGACTGGTTTCCTCGTACAATAGCAAATTTGTTCCCTTGGCCAAGGCAGTATCCAGGGGGGGGGTTAGGGGTTTGACCCCCCCCCCAAAAAAAAAATAATGGTCAGACTTGTAAATTATGCGGTGCCCGCATAATGCGTAAGTACCCAATTATGTTTTTTTTGTTTAACCCACCTCCCCCCAGTAAACACGGTAATTCCCTCCCGGATGGCAGTTTCCCCACAAATACCCGGACCACGAGTCCCAAGATGCTCCCGCAGAAAATTTTCCATTACTTGGGTCTTAAAATCAAGGTCCCCGCTATTACAATGATATTTTTCGTCATTAAAATGACAACAACAATTCCGTTGAGCCGAAATAAATAGCCCAAATTTGTTTACAAATTATTGTATATTCATCCTATTTTATTTTATTTCATTAGCATGAACCGAACTTGATTTCTTTTTGATACAACCTTCCATTTTTGATACACGTCAAAAATAAAGAAAAAAAGGAATCAATATGCGACTTCTCAAACAAAAACAGCTGTCAAAAGCAATTAAGAAATCCCGTCTCGTTTCAAAGTATAAAATTTTGAAAAAAATTACTATTAATAAAAAGTTGCCATGGGAGATTTATTCAGGAATGGTAAATATTATTTTGGTTCGTTTTAAAAGTAAAAGTTTATTCCAAAAAGAAGTTTATGGTGATTTCTAAAAAAAAGCCTAAAACACATCAAAATAGTGTCAAGATCAATATTAAAAGTGTACCATTGGAATCTTGCATAGTTGAAAACATTGTACAGGGGAATACCAGTTCCCCTCATTCAGCGGCAGATCCAGCGGGGAGGGGGCGAAGGGGCGCACACCCCCTAGTTTAGCCTAAAGTAGTGTAATTTACTTAATTTACTCAAGTTTGCGTTAATTAAACTTACTCCTTACTCAATTTTATCGGATAAACCTATTTAGGACCCCATTAATTTTTTATTGGTTCCACCTCGTTCCCCCCTCCCCCAAAAAAAACAAAATCCTTGATCCGCACCTGTCCTGATTTAATAACAAGGAAAATCACTTTTCTCAATAATTTACTTGTGTAACTATGCAGTTTCGAAGTTTTCGCGTAGATATCCCAGGTGTTCGTTTTAGGTAGTGGTATCATTGATGTTTTGATAATTTTAAACGTATGATAAGGAAAGGGTGATGATACTCAAATTGAAGTTTGAAGACAGAATAGAATTTTGTCAAATTAGGTGCATATAAAAGCTTTATTTAAGAGAGAGGTTTTAAAAAATTATTTCCGGCGAAGATGTCACAGCAGAGTATGCGTTATGGAAGTTTTAAACTGAATTTTTGTGCTTTCAGGAGGGATTCTTTTCTGATGGGGGGAGGAGGAAAGGGTTACGGGGGAGGATTCTTCCATGGAGGATGTTTCCGTGGGGGAAGGGACATTTCTATTAAGGGAGCGCCGGATTATTTAAAAAACGATCAGAAATTAAATAAAAAAATAGTTTTTTAAACTGAAAGTAAGGAGCAACATTAAAACTTAAAACAAACAGAAATTATTAGGTATATGAGGGGGTTCACCCTCTAGTTAATACCGCGCCGTGTTCACTAGAGTTTGTTTTTAGTAGTTTTAAAAAAGCTCTATATTCTTTGCACAAGGCTATTGTGACTCATGGGTGAGTGATTCGAACAATACTCGAAGTTTATCGTAAAGAGCAAGATATAGACTAGGGGGCAAACTCCCTAATATAAGTAATAAAACATACGAATATAGAAGTTCGTTACGTAAGTTAATTCGTAAGTTATATCAGAACAAAATTTCGAGAAAGCCATTTAGCCAAAAAAGTAAAATTAATATGCAAATTTCGTTTTAATTATTCATGTACGGTGAGCCAAAATCTAAGTTGCATTAATTCAAAAACGTTCAGAAATTAAATAAAAAAAATTTAACTGGAAGTAAGGACCAACATTAAAACTTAAAACGAACAGAAATTATTCTGTATATGAAAGGGGCTGTCTCCTACTCAATGCCTCGCTCTTTACGCTAAAGTTTTAATCTGTTACACAACTTAATTTTTAAAACAATAAAAACTTAGGTTAAATACATAACCTAACCTAGGTACCTTCCCCCCCCCTAACACCCAAAAAAAAATCGTTTAGATATTGTAACTCCCTGAGAAACCAAAGCGGAGCAAGGTTTTATCTATAACGGTCTCTGGCAATTAGCCGATTTGACTGGTTTTTCGTTCCTGGTGTCATTTTACATTAGCAAATTTTTTCCTTGGAAAAGGCTGTACCCAGGGGAGGGGGGGGGAGTTGAACACCCCCCCCTCCCAAAAACGAATTGTTTGTCTGACTTGTAAAAAGGTAAACAAATTTTGGTGTTTACGCATCATGCAGGTATACTATACAGGGCTTCCACTCTCGAAAATTCAAATTCGGGGACAAGTCTTAAAAATTCGGGGAGTTTTCGGAGACAAGTCTTCAAGATTCGGGGATTTTTTGGGAAAAAACAAAATAGAATTTTGTTGCGAAAATTTGGGAGCCAAAATTGGTTTTAGCTTCGTTTTCAGGCTCAACTAGGGCTTGCATCTGCGTAGTAAATCAAGCCTTTTACAAAATAGGTTTTAGATCCAGAGCCACAGCCCGGGATTTGAACCCATAGCTGAAAACACTTATTGCTGATATTGCGGCAAAAACTTCAAAATTGTTTTCAAAAAAAGAGTTTTAGTTTTTTTTGTTTAACCCATCTCCCCCCAGAAAAAAACAGAAATTCCATCCTTTTTGGAAGTTTCCCCACAAATAACCGGCCCCCTAGTACAAATTTGCTCCCGCAGAAAATTTTCCATTACTCGGTTATTAAAATCAAGTTCCTCGCTATTAAAATGATATCTTTTGTCATTAAAATGACAACAACAATTCCGTTGAGCCGAAATATATAGCCCAAATTTGTTAACACATTATTGCATATTCATCCTATTTTATTTTATTTCATTAGCAGGAACCAAACTTGATTTCTTTAGCAGTGCCCACATAATTCACCAGTACCAATGTTTCTACAAGTTGACAAGACTATGCCCCTCCATAGAGTCCTCAATATATTTAATAGGCTAATACTTTCAAAGATGGCCATTTGTTGCGGTACAAAATTCGAAAAGTGGGTTATGCAAATCATTTGAAACCAGAAAGGATTTCTTAATTGCTTTTGACAGCTGTTTTCGTTTGAGAAGTCACATATCGATTCATTTTTTTCTTTATTTTTGCTGTTTAGAAAAATTGATGCGAGACTTTTCAGGTATTGAAGTGATATGTTTGACCAATATTGATGGGGCATGTGCACTTAATTTTGATTGAATTCCGATAATAAAAATGAATTTAAGCTAAATTAAGACATCAGGACGAAGGATTATGGAGTATTCTTTTCTATAAGGGGCTATATTTCAGTGACGTATATACAAGATTGAAAGCGAAGAAATAATAAAAGGCGCCTTTTCACGGTAGAAAGTTCAATATTTGTCTTGAAGAATGCCAGAGCAAAAAAAAAACAAAGCAAAACAAGCATATTTTGGGTGTAGCTGCTGACGAGGAGGGGGATTAACGAATTTTTTATTGTTTAACAAAAATAAAAGTTGTGAGAAAGTCAAACTTTAGCGTAAAGAACGAGGCGTTGAGGAGGGGACAGCCCCTTTCATATACGGAATAATTTCTGTTTAAGTTTTAACGTTGTTCCTTACTTTCAGTTAAAAACTTGTTTTTTTATTTAATTTTTGAACGTTTTTGAATTGATGCAGGTTTTGATCTTGGGTCACCATACATGAATAATTAAAAAAAAATTTGCATATCAATTTTACTTTTATTTGGTTAAATGGCTATCTCGAAACTTATTTAATTTTATTTACAAACGTTTTCATTAGTAATAAAGATACATAACTTAAGAATTAACTTACTTAACGAACTTCTACATTCATATATTTTTAATATGTATATTAGGGGGCTCGCCTACTAGTCAATACCTCGCTCTTTAAGCTAAAGTTCGAATTTTGTTCCAGTTCTTTAAAAATGACCCCTTAATCACAAAGGCCGTTATGTAGAATAAATAGCTCTTATGAAAGTACTAAAAAATCTTTGGCTTAACGAGTGAGGTACTGACTAGGGGATGAACCCCCTCCCCCCTCTGGATCCACCACTGTCATGGTTGCAGAGGTAGGTGTAACCTAGTAAAGAATAAACAACAGCCCATAGTAACCAAAAGTTAAAAACATTTTGAAAAAAATTACTATTAAGAAAAAGTTGCCATGGGACATTTATTCAGGAATGATAACTATTATTTTGGTTCGTTTTAAAAGTAAAAGTTTATTCAAAAAAAAAGTTTATGGTGATTTCTAAAAAAAGCCTAAAACACATCAAAAATAGTGTCAGATCAATATGAAAAGTGCACCATTGGAATCTTGCATAGTTGAAAACATTGTAAAAGGGAATACCAGTTCCCCTCATTCAGTGGCTGATCCAGCGGAGAGGGGGTGAAGGAGCACATGCCCCCCTAGTGTAGCCTTAATTAGTTTACTTTAATTCATTAACTGAAGTTTGTGTTAATTAAACTTAATCCTGACGCAAGTTTATCGGATCATCATTTTTTGCACCCTCCTAATTTTTTTATTGGTTCCACATATTCTCCCCTCCCACAAAAAAAAAATAAAATCCTTGATCCTCACCTGTCTCCATTGAATAACAAGGAAAATCACTTTCCTCAATAATTTCAATCTGAATATTTATCTTAAACTTACGTTTAAACTTACCTCCGATTTACATCAGAAACAAAATTTGCCCACCCCCCCTTATGTAGAAATGTATACCCTGAATTGGTATATATAGGGGGGGGCTGAAATTCATTTCCGATAGAAATGATTATTATATTTGTAATCATAATAAAAAAAGGCATCGAAAGGTGTATTCACTTTATTCACAACTCAATAATATTATTTGTTATATATTTACCGTTTTTTGTTTGAAATTAATTTTTCCCCCCACCTCTATATAGAACAATTAAGGGTATATATTGCCACATTAGGGGGTGGGGGGGGAAGTTGAAACATACCTATCATTTACACAGAAATAAAAATACCCCCACCCCCCTAATGTCAACATATAGACCCTTAAGTTTTCTATAGAGCGGGGGGGGCAAAAATTATTTACCAATCAAAATAATATATCTATTATTAAAGAGCATAAAGAAGAACATTTAACAGCGAAATTTAATTAAGTAACTAAAGTTGGCGTGACTTAAACTTACTCATAATGAACATTTATCAGCCCATCCTCTTTTACACCCCTTAATTTTTTTTTATTATATCGACCTCTTTCGGCCCCCCCCCTCCCCCCCCCCAAAAAAAAATCCCTGATCAGCACATGCTCACATTGAATAACAAGGATAATCACTTTTCTCAATAATTCCAATCTGAATTATTATCTTCTCTGAAAATCAAATTTGTTATACAAATTTGTAATAAACCTTTAAAAATTAATTTTTCATTTGCTAACTGGTGATTTACAAACTGCAGCTCTTTCGAAATTAGCTTGGCCCAGATTACAGCATATAGAAAACAAGACTGGGAAAACCAGTTTTTTTGCTGGTGGCCGTGACTAGGGAGATTACTGGTCGGGACTAGGCAATATTGCGTCATAACTATTTACACTGAGCCGTTTGTATGTCCGACTTTAGGCGGAATTGTCACTTGTTAGTATTTCAAAAATAGGCAGCGCTGTACTAGGCTTAACTATTTGAATTAGTAATCTACTTGTTCACAAAAGATACAGAATTTTAACTGTAAAAAAAATAAGTTTCTAGGTGGTATAATACAGTAATTAGAGTAGTTTAAATGTCAAAAAGTTTTCAAAGTGATTAAAGTGTCCGACTACTGGGTGTCTTACCCTACTATAGTATTGTAAATTAGATACAATACTGTATATAAGTATCATAATATGGGTAAAATTAAGATTATCACTATGAAGAAGTTTGTAAAGGGTTAATAATAAACTTACAGACATCTCAACAACTATATTCAAATTTTAAATAATACAACAATATTCAAATTTTGAATCCATAATTTGCAGATGACTTAGCAAGAGAAACCTCTAAAGGTTCTACGGAACAATATATATCCTAGATCTAACAGATCATAAGTACCGACATTCAATAAAGTTTAAACTAAAGAAATCTGATAGCATGTGGAGCTATTCGACCTAGTTGAGATTGCTGAATTACTCTAATCAGTGGCAATTTGCATCAGTGTTTACTAATGATACCTTGCACAGTCGCTCTCTTCAACAGTCCAGCATGAACAGTATACTCGAACACTGGTTTGCTCACCTGTCATAGATTACATCTGGGATCTGTCACAAATTGCAACTTGAAGTGTTGCAATAGCAAAAATTATTTATTTGTAGCTAGATAGAGAATTAGTATCTAAATTCAAGATGTATTCTTCACTAGTCTAAAAATAGAACCTGGTTGTTCTCAATCAACGTCATGATATGAATGGCATAGAGTTGTATTTCACCTATTACTGAAATATCTTATATTTGATCCGAGAATAGCCTGTCAATTTTTTATCAATATAGGCATATTAGCAAAATTTTTTCAATATCACAACACAACAGCAACTCCATAAGAAAATTAAAACAAATTTTCGAGTGAATTATTATCGCTTCTAATCAGCAGTTATACCAAACCAATCCTGCTCAACTAATCCTCAGGGCTATACTGTGGTGTCCTCCTCCTCATAGTATAGTGCAGACAGTTTGATATCATTCCATTTTCACTTCTTGCCTTAGTTTTGTTTTTCTCTGTTTAAAGCTTTTTCCAAGAGGTAATGTTTAGAATTAATCCAAAAAAAAATGTCCCCCCAGATCCCACATCAAACTCAAGTGAATGTGACATAGTGATATATAACCATCTTTGCTAGTCAATCACACTTTCTCGAAGTTCAAATGATAGCTCCAGTTTGGAGACTAGGACAATGATAAGTGTAGGGGCTAATGTAACCATAAATGATGATAATGGGTTTCAAGAGGTCCTCTCTAGAAGTTCTAAAAAAAGGAAAAAATCTCCCCAATTAAAAGCATTTCCCCTCTCCCTGCCCAAGATCCTCCCTCCAAAAACTTAGGAATTTACATTAAAATTACTCCCACTACCCCCTTTGAAATAAAAATGATCACTGCAAAAAGAGTCGCAATTTTTAAATTGCTAAAATCAATGTTCTCTCTAAACATTAACAGCGATGGATCTCTGCTAATAGCTGTAGAAGATCAGAAATCAGCAGATACAATAATTAACCTTAAATCCCTTCTGAATACCCCAATTATTGCATCTAATTGGAACCCAAAACAATCACCAACAAATAATAGTAGTTTATAATGTTCCCCCAGAGATATCTACTCAGGAGTTAAAAGAAGGCCTTTCAGATAGGGCTGGAAACACAATCCCAGTTCAGGATGTTATCCAACTTGGAAAACCCAACTCTAATGGCCTAAAAACTAGTAGATCCTTCTTATTCACACTGAAGGAAAAAATTCATATCCCAGAAAAATTATTCCTATTTGGGCAAATCAAACCACACAAGGAATACAAACCTAAGCCTATTCAGTGTCAGAAGTGTTTCAAACTGGGACACACAACAAACAAATGCAATGAAATTCTCCAAGAGTGTAGTAATTGTAAATCTTTCCATCCTAAAGAGCTGACAACTTGCAACAACACCCAGCCTACATGCATCAATTGCAAAGGCCCACATGAATCTACAAATAAATCATTATGCCCTGCATACAAGAAAAGAGCTCTAACCCTCCAAATATCAATAGAGAAGGCAATCCCATACCACTTTGCAGCAATGGAAGCAAATGCTGCCCAACAATACCAAATAAAGCCTGTAATGAAACCAACCAAAACCCCAAAGTCAAATGCCCCCAATGTATCAAGCACCCAATAGAAAACACCCTCTTCTAAGCCCCCAAGCTCAAATCCCTATCAGAAGCAATCACCAAGCCAACAAGCCTCCTTGTCTGGTGAGATGAGGCCAGCCTGGCCCTCCCTCCCAAGAAGAAACAAACCAGAAACACTACCAGGAATTAATCCATTAACCAACAAACAGGATGCACTACCAAAAATGCAATCCCCAAATATATGCTTATTCATTCTAAACTGTAATGCAGTTCAGGCCATGAACATACATCAACTACAGAATACAAAAATTATTGCAGAATTGGCAAAAATTTACATCCCAGATGATATGCTCATTCAAGCAAAAAAAGATCTTGCTTTACTCTTAACAAAGCTGAACATTGGTACACATTCATATGAAGAATAAATCAACAACACAACATTTATCAATACTCCAATGGAATGTAAGATCACTCACAGAAAATAAGCTAAATGAACTAACATCATTTATGAATGATAATTCAATTAATATTGCTTGCCTCCAAGAAACTCATTTAACCCAAAATCAACAAATTAAGTCTCTGGGATATACTATCCTGAGAAAGGATAGATCTTCAGAGAGAAAAGGAGGTGGTGTAGCTTTATTAGTTAATAATAATATAAAATTTTGTGGCATCAATTTTCCAGATTTTGAAAATGATGTTGATGTAATTGGTATAAGTGTTTGGCTGAATAATTTAAAAACCTACATAATAAGCTTTTATAACCCTAATGGCCAAACTACAGATGCCAAGGATTTCTTTAATTATATAAATAATTCTAATATGTTAAAAAATATCATTATTTGTGGAGATTTCAATGCCCACAGCCTTTTGTGGGGGAATAAACCAGCAAATAAAGCTGGTAAATTTATTGAGCATATGACTTCAAATAATAATGAATTAGCTGTTGCTACCCCTCCAAACCTGAATACTTATTTCAACCCCAAAAGTGGCAATTTCTCCACAATTGACCTACAAATTGTGTCTTTAAATTTTTTGAATAAAATTTACATAAATAAAATTGATAGTCTATGTACAGACCACTTTGCTATAGTTTGCTCCCTAAATGAACCTGCTGAAACTTTATCTCATACATCCAAATATATCAACACTAAAGCAAATTGGTCTATTTTCCAAAATAAGCTAAATGATGAAATTACAAGTTTCACCCAAAGTTCATGCATTTCTAACACAACAGTTGACACACATGCTGAAGCATTGACATCTTTACTAATAAATACAGCTAATCATGCTATCCCCAGGACAATACCTAAGAAAACATTCCCTAAACAAATTCCTAAAGCATGGTGGACAAATGAGTGCCTAAATAATTGGAGGATAAAAAAGGAAGCTAGGACAGAATTCATAAAAAAACCAACACCTACTACATATTTAAAAAAATTACAAGCAGAATCTAATCTAAAAAGGACTATAATAGATGCTAAATATAAATACTGGAATAATTTTGCAAATAATCTCTCCAGAGAAACAAATGAGCCAATTATACATAAAGTCATAAGCCACATATGTGGGAAAAAGACTTCTCTTAACCCACTCCTGTATGAGCTTATACATAATAATACCCATTATGACAATGATATTGAAAAGGCTAACCTATTTGCAACCCTTTTTGTTAATAAGCTAACATCAAATAATCAAAGCAAACTGTCCACAATTCCTATGAACCCTAGTTACCAACCACGCCCAGGATCCGAGTACATAACTAATCCATTTTCAATCCAGGAATTGAATAATGCAATACATCATATTAGGTCCAAAACTAGCAGTAGCTATGACAATATACACCCTACATGGATAAAGAATCTCACACCTTCATACAAACAAGAACTGCTAAATTGTTATAATCACGCTTGGGCATCTTCTAGGTTCCCCAATATATGGAAATGTTCGTCCCTCCTACCAATCCTAAAGAAAAATAAACCAAAAGATAACCCTGAGTCTTATAGGCCCATAATGATTACACCTGTGATGGGGAAAATAATGGAGAAAATGATTTATCACAGACTCCTCTGGTTTGTTGAGAAAAATAACATGATCCCACACACTCAAACTGGATTCAGGAAATACCACTCCTCAACAGATGCTTTCATTTTGCTAACAAATGCAATAAATGAATCTTTCTCAAAAAATAATATCCTAGTGGCAGCTTTCCTAGATTTTGAAGGAGCTTATGACAATGTGAACCACCAAATCCTTTTAAATAAACTTGCAAACCTTGGAGTACCTCCTAAGCTAGTATCCTTTATTAAATCCTTCATAGAAGTGCGAAGTTTCATTGTTTGTGTTGGTTCAGCCTCTTCACCCCAAAAGACAATATCCAAAGGCCTACCTCAGGGAGCAGTCCTCAGTTGCCTCCTTTTTGCCCTATATCTCTGGGACATGAACCTACCCCACACGAATCTACAATATGCTGATGATCTGGTGCTATGGTCATCTGGCAACACCTTTCAGATAGCACAGTCAAATCTGCAAAAGTCACTTTTCCAGTTTGAAAAATTCTCTCAACATTCAGATTTACCCATAGCACCCACCAAGTCAAAAATAATCCAATTTCACCGGAAGCGAAACCATGTTAATGCAAAACTAACTCTTAATAAAACAACTATTCCAGAAGATAATAATATTAATTACCTAGGTCTCATGCTTGACCAAAAACTTAATTTCCACCTCCACATTTCAAACACAATACAAAAATGTTATAGAAAAACAAATATACTAAAATGACTTCTTTCCACACCCTGGGGTTGTAAGGAGAAAACCTTACTCCAGTTTTATAAATCACATATAAGACCCCATATTCAATATGGGCTCATTGTCTATGGTGCATGTGCAAAGACCCAGATGCAAAAAATTGAAACAACACAAAATGATATAATACGTCTCATATTTGGTCTTAGGAAACCCACAAGCACCAAGTTTCTGCTTATGGAGAGTGGATTAACAACAATAAGGGAGAGACGTAGCTTTCTCTTGATAAAACATCTTACAAAAATTGAATCAAATAGCTCACACACATTACATAATTGGTTAAGAAATCCAGCCATGTATAGAGGTATTGCAGATGAGTATGCCACTATTCAAAAGAAGGTCCCGGTACCAGCAAATTCTAGTGCACCAACGGTCCCCCACGACCCTCCATGTAATTGCTCATTTCCCAGAATAAATACTGACTTTTCAAATTGGAATCAAGATTTAACCCCAATTGCTTTTGTCCAGAAAAAATTTGCTGAACTTAATACAATTACTTATAAAAATCACTTCCAAATATTTGTTGATGGGTCAAAAATGGATGAGAAGGTTGCAAGTGGTGTTTTCCTTCCTCACCTGAAAATTGCAATGGGCGAGAGATTATTTAATAATTTATCTATAATGTCTGCTGAGTTAAATGCCATAATCATGGCATTAGAACACCTTAAGCAAAACCAACCTTTGATTGAAAATTTGAATAATATTATCATCTATTCCGACTCTTTATCAAGCCTTGAGTTGCTGGCCTCAGCTCCTCAATATAAGTTGGACATTGATACTTATCATTGTCTCAGTATTATTGATAATCTTGCTTCAAATGGCATAAAAATTTATTTTCAGTAAATTCCTAGCCACTCTGGCATAAGTGGTAATCATAAGGTTGATGAAATAGCAAAAAATGCTATAAATATTGACCAGTCAAGTGGGAGACCAACCCCAAATAGAGATATTTACCAATGGAGGCTATCAAATATTAATTTGAATAAGATTAATACTATCCTTTCCCCCTTTCCCAATAAGTATCTTTCTAAAATTTATCATAGAATTCGTTCTGGAACAAACGGACTAAATTTCCTTGCATTCTCATATAAGCTTTCTAATTCAAGTGGCTCAATTCCCCTGTCCCCTCTTTGCAGGCATTGTAATATGAATAATGAAACAATTGACCATTGCCTATTTGAATGTAATATGCTGACGTCTGCACAACATACCTTGCTTTGTAAACTGTTAAAATACTTCAAACACCCCAAAATCCCACTATCAGCCAAGAGCCTAGCCAACTATACCTGCACACAGAGCATAGAAATCGACATCTATCATCTTATATTTGAACTCCTAGAGTCAAAAGATCTGCTGAAAGATATCTGAATATATATAATAAACATGAGGCAATCAAGCCAGTAGCTCTGTAGCCCACAGAGTGAAGCAAAAGGAAAAGGGCTAAATAGTCTTACTGAAAAGCCCGCCTGCTGTTAAAAAGAAGAAGAAGAAAAGCCCGCCTGCTGTTAAAAAGAAGAAGAAGAAGAAGATTTTGAAGGTAGTTTTTTATTTCGTTTTTTTATTTCGTATTTAATAATTTATCTATAATGTCTGCTGAGTTAAATGCCATAATCATGGCATTAGAACACCTTAAGCAAAACGAATCTTTGATTGAAAATTCGAATAATATTATCATCTATTCAGACTCTTTATCATGCCTTGAGTTGCTGGCCTCAGATCCTCTATATAAGTTGGACATTGACACTTATCATTGTCTCAGTATTATTGATAATCTTGCTTCAAGTGGCATAAAGACTTACTTTCAGTACATTCCTAGCCACTCTGGCATAAGTGGTAATCATCAGGTTGATGAAATAGCAAAAAATGCTATAAATATTGACCAGCCAAGTGGGAGACCAATCCCAATTAGAGATATTTACCGATGGAGGCTATCAGATATTAATTTTAATCAGCTTAATCCTATCCTTTACCCCTTTCACAATAAGTATCTTTCTAAAATTTATCATAGAATTCGTTCTGGAACAAATGGACTAAATTTCCTTGCATTCTCATATAAGCTTTCTAATTCAAGTGGTTCAATTCCCCTGTCCGCTCTTTGCAGGCATTGTAATATGAATAATGAAACAATTGACCATTGCCTATTTGAATGTAATATGCTGACGTCTGCACAACATACCTTGCTTTCTAAACTGTTAAAATACCTCAAACACCACAAAATCCCACTATCAGCCAAGAGCCTAGCCAACTATACCTGCACACAGAGTATAGAAATCGACATCTATCATCTTATATTTGAACTCCTAGAGTCGAAAGATCTGCTGAAAGATATCTGAATATATCTAATAAATATGAGGCAATCAAGCCAGTAGCTCTGTAGCCCACAGAGTGAAGCAAAAGGAAAAGGGCTAAATAGTGTTACTGAAAAGCCCGCCTGCTGTTAAATAGAAGAAGAAGTTTTTTTTTTCTGTTTGGAAATAAAACTTGAATATACTTAAAGATCGTTATAGGGTTTTAAATTGGGGCCAGTGAATGATTTATTTATTCTCCTTGTCTTGGACTGTAGTCTTTGGCTACTAGAACTAGAGGCCCTTTGCTCTAGGCTAGCCAAACACTTCAGCTACCCTCGTCCAAAAGAAGAGAGCAGCCAAAATTCTGGTAAATAGGCAAAATTCTAGTTTAGGTGCTTTTTGCTGTTTTTGAAAGGGGTTAGTTTAGGAAAATGAAACTTTCAGGGATGGGTCTACATGCTAAAGTAGGCTATGTCCCTGGAAGGTATTTTTAAGTGGGCCTTTCTACATCCACTCATTCTCCCTCTTGAGGGAAGTAACCTTTAAAAATCTTTGTGTTATGAAAGTGAGACCTTGCTTTATATATCTTCTAGTTAAATTAAGTATAATAAAACTGTTTTCAGCTTCACAACTCAACTTAATCCCAATTTATAAGGTTTCAAAGATCTTCAAATACATTTTCTAAATTTAGAAAAAATTAATACAGCTTAAAATTCTAAATGTAAATATTTATAGCCTATTAACAGACAATTCAGATAGCTAAGAAACAAACTTACCTCTAGAATCAGAATTTCATCCTGAATCCAAATAGATACTAATTTCTGCTTCAAATTCAATTTGTCTGTTTCTATATTATATATTCATATTGTGTGCTTCCCATGCATTAACTGATTCTTGATTTTGTCTCCAACAATTCAGTCTAGCCTATTGGTAAACTGGTTTGGTACTTGTGTATTAGATTCTGAGAAGAGCTTACAATGCTCCAGAAAAAGCACACATCTACCAAACTTGTGCCAAAGCCCAAGACACTCCCACACATGACCCTTCACATACATAGCCTAGAAAAAAAACAAAAAAAAACAATACTGGAACAAGTATCATAAAATGGGGAAAGATTATCACTATGAAAAGTTTGTAAAGGCTTCAAATAAACTACAAAATCTCAACAACTATATTCAAATTTTAAAAAAAACAACAATATTCAAATTTTGAATCCAAATTTGCAGATGATAGCAAGAGAAACCCCAAAAGTTTTTGGAACTACATATTCCGCAAAGATCATAGTAGACATTCAATAAAGAAACTAATGAAATCTGATGGCATGGAAACTATTTACATATGAGATTGCTGAATTATTCAACTTGTAATTTGCATCAGTGTTTACTAATAAACCTCATAGTCCTCTCTTCAACAGTTCAGCATACAGTGTACTGAACCTTATGCCACCTATCATGATTACTTTGGGGTCTGTCACAAAGCAACTTGAAGTGTAGCAATAGAAAAATTATTTATTTGTAGCAATAGAGAATTAGTATCTAAATCAAATGTATTCTTACTAGTCAAAAATAAAATCTGGCTTTCTCAATAAGTCAGATATGAATGGCATAGGTTTATTTCCCTATTATTACTTCTTATATTTGATCCGGATGCTGTAATTTTTTCAATATGCATATTAATCAAGTTGTATTTTAATGCTAATTTTGAATATCTTTAAATTATTTAATTTAACTTAATCCATCAAGAGTTAAGAGGAATTAAGAATTATTGAACTAGAAATTCTGACGTCTAAAAATTTTGTTTCCACAGCATGTATAGATATGACTGCGGAGACACAAATACTTATAGGCTAATAAGAGTTAGAAACGTAATTTCAAGCTGTAGCAATGACAAATTTTGGTATTTGTAGGGATGAAAAAATAGGCTGGCTATACTATATGTGGTAGTAAACACTAACCGCGGCAAATGCAATATTATGCTCAAAGGTCGTGAACTTACACCTTGTAATTTCCCAATAGCACCACTTATAGCGCTAAAGATTGTGTCAACTAGGCTAGGGCGGCCCTTGATTAATGGTTGGAAATAGGATATGTAGACATATAAATGTGGCCTCTTTTTTCTCGAGCTATCTGGAGATCCGATTCCCTGGGAGCATTTACCTTGGAGACATGTGAACTAATTACCTATTATTAGGCTAGATGCAGACATATAAAATGAAATAAACACAGATAAAAAAGGCAATAGATTTATTGAACTTACATACTTAGGTGCACAGCAATGGGTCACTTAAAATGACAATAATGGTGACAACGATGGAAGAATATAAGTATTTTGTCTGAGTGGTTTTGACTCTGATTTACCAATAATCTTAAAAAGCACTTCTACCCCACTATCAAACATAGCTTTTCAGTCCTGCGTGGTGAGAACTGGCTCACCATTGGCCCAAGTGGACCAAGGATGTGAACCCGTTGTCCAATAATCTTTCTTAACTATTTTTGATGATTTAGATGTTCACACGGTTTCTATCATTTAAACTTCCTTAGAAATATTGTACGTAGCATATTTTTTATTACTCACTCTCTTAGTGAAATCTAAAGTTTGGATAGTGCCGTTCTTAGTCTGGGGGTGACTGCACTTTTTTTCTTCGCTGATTGAGGACTTTTCATTTTTGAAACTAGATTTAACTTAATTAGAGGAAGTCGGAATTATCTTTAAAAAGAAAGAACTTTGGTATTTTAAATACATCGCATTTTACTCATGGTACAGAAGTGCTAGATGTTAATAAGTCAGCGGGGCTGGATAACAATCACCCAAGGCTCCTAAAAGAATTGACTAATGAGACATCAACTCCATTATGTCAAATATTTCAGAAGTCCCTCAACTCAAAGACTGTGCCTTCAGATTGGAAGAGCTCTTATATTACACCAATATTCAAGAAAGGTGACAAGACAAATGCAGAGAATTATCAGCCAATCAGCTTAACCTCAGCTAATGCAAAAGCCCTGGAATACATTGTGAATGCCAAAATTCTAACACATCTTCTGTCCAACAGTATACTGTCACCAGACCAGCATGGGTTCCTTCTCAGAAAGTCAGTTAAGACCAACTTAACTGAAACCTACAATATCATCACTGACCATCTGGAGAGAGGATTACTTGTTGACCTTATTTTGCTTGATCTTGCCAAAGTATTTTACAAGGTGCCCCACAAACACCTTAGGGCCAAATTATCAGCAGTTGGCATCCACAATGATGTAGTAGAATGGGAGATGAATTTTCTGACAGACTGAGAGCAGCAGGTCTGACTTTTCACCAATAATGGCAATAACGTATTCTCCAAATTATGTGATGTTGTCAGGGGAGTTCCTCAGCGTACCATCCTAGACCTCACCCACTTCCTCATTTACATAAATGAAATGACAAAGAAAGCCATAAATAATATCAAGCCTTACTCTGCTGAGTTCAAACTTTTTAGACCAGCCATTTAAAAAAGCCTGCAATCAAACCTCCAGAGAACCCAGAAGTGGACCAGTGAATGGCTGTTTAAGTTTAGCATTAATAAATGCAGCGTCCTCCATTTTGGCAACAACAATCCTCACCACCAGTATACCATGTGTGACCAGAAGTTGCAGTCTGATATACAGCTACAAACCAGTTGTGAAGAACAAGACTTGGGAGTTGATGAGCAACTGAAGTTCCATGTGCATTGACAACAAGTTGTGTCAAAAGCTAACTTGAGTATAGGCCTGCTGAAACACACTATCACCAGCCACTCCCATACTGTCTTCCTGAGACTTTACAAGGCTATTGTTAGGCCATTCTTGGACTTTGAAACATGTCTGACCTCCCCCTCCTATAAGCATGACACCAGAATAACTGAAGGAGTTCAAAGACATGCCACCAAATGCATTATGGGTCTGCAAAATATGTTGTATGATAAGAAACTGGAGCACCTAAAACTACCAATGCTGGTTTTCAGATGTTGCAGATATGATATGATGCTGACCCACAAATATAATAGTCAACCAAAAAACACCCTCCTCACAAATCATACAGGTCAACACAACACTAGAGGACACTCACAGAAGCTAGCAAAGCAAAGAGTGAAGACCAGAATATGCCAAAGCAAAGAGTGAAGACCAGAATATGCCAAAGCTTTTTTACCAAGTGTATTTCCAATAAATAGAACAACCTCCAAGACAAAACTGTGACTGCACACACTAGTGCCTCCTTTGAGTCAAGACTTGACAAACAATGGAACAACAAGCCATGGAAATATAAGTGGCACAGTCCATCCCTCTCAGCTGCCAACTAATGCAACATCACTGGGTCCATTTCAGAGTGACATTCCAAATTAACATCATTGACACAGAACAGATCCAGCATGGACCTTATTTTGCTCCTAAATTGCAAATTAAGGTAATATCATTTTTACATATAAAAATAATTTTTGCTCAAAGAAAAGCTATCAAAACACAAGTTGCTACACCATGCAAAAAGTGGGGTAGCATAGTAGCAATGCTACTTTGCAGTTTTCATGGCCTAGTAAAATTTGTAGGCAGATTTTGTCTGAAAATACCACTGCTTCCACCATCCCCAAATTTTTTGGGATTTTCCCTAAAAATCTGTCTTCTCAAAAAAATAAGTTCCCCAAGAACCCCATTTGGTCAGGGTTGCCATCCCTTGTGATTTATCACTAGTGACAATCCACTCCTAGTAACTATCACTTTCATGATAAATCTGTAGATATTTTCATTATTGAGCTATAAATTAGATGAAAATACCACTAAAGATCTTTTTTTATGGTCTTTCAAAATATGACTGTTGTTTAACTCAGAAATTAAATGGACCCTTTAAAACTCTTTGCATAATATCTGAAAAAACGTCTTCCAAGTTATATTATAGCTAGTCTTTGAACTAGGAAATGCTTTTTCTCAGATTATTTTTCTATTTTAATTTTAATTTCCTATAATTATCCTGTAATACCTTTTTCTCTTATTTTCTGCAATTTAGTTTGAGTCTTATTTTCTTTGATACCTTTTTCTGTTATTTTCTGCAATTTAGTTTGAGTATTATTTTCTTTAGCTCTAAGTTTTGGGCATAATATATTAATCTTAAATACATTATAATTGAATGCATGATAGATTAAAAGGTCTTATGTATTACACTGCCAACACTCAAGTTTACATTGTCTAAGACTTCAGAATAAACCTGTTTTATCTGACTGTATTAAGAAACAATTAGCTTATGCTCAGTGGGAAACAAGTGATGAGTGACAGAATACTTTGGAATTATGTAATTTGGGCAAATATATATTTGCCCATTAATTAGGGGAGGGGGTAGTTTAGTTTAGGTCAGCCCTCCCCTCCTAATGTGCAAATAAATAGCCCAAATTGGTTTCTAAAGTATTACATTTTCATCATGTTTTGGTATTTTTCATTAAGATTAACCTAACATCACTTCTTGAGTGTTGGTGGTATAGTACATAAGCACCAATTAAAGAAATTGATTTTTTTGCAAGGAATCTCCATCATTTCAAAATTTGTTGAATTTTGCTTTATTTGGTATTTAAAAATTAAGAATTAAGATAATTATTAGGAAAAAACTTTTCTTTTTTCTTTGAGAATTTTATTTTGCATATAACCTTTTATCTTCAAATGTATTCTTCTCTCTTTACCATTGCTATTCTGGTGCCCTCCCTCTGCAATATTTTTGGTGGGTATCCATGATTAATTAATTGAGTGGTTCAACTGCAGTCTAGGATCTTTTTATGGTCTAGAAAAGTTTTTAAGTAAGTGAATGATATTTTACAGAATAGATATTCTGCTCAAATTAGGGCATTCCTGAGAATGCCCTAATCAGGCTAATCCTGATATAAAAACCGTTGAATTTAAACAAACTTGTGTTAGAATTGGATTTGCCATTCAAAACTTTTTCTAAATATAATCTTCTTACCATAAAAATTGGTGCCCCTCCCCTGTCCCCCTCCTACTGATACAAAATTAAGCTATAGATTATATTCAAATTCAGGGAATAGTTGATTAAAATGGAAGCAACCCCAAAACATGATTCATAAAAAATTATATATTATAGCCAAAAGTAAAAATTTGGGAATTATTCCCAGATTGTTTCCTTGTAAATCTTTATATTATTTTCAAACTTATTTTTTTATAAATGGGCTGGTCTTTATTTGTTACTCTGCTATCTGATATCTGTCTTGGAAGATTGATCAAACAGTTTGTGGTAATGAACTGTAAGTAAATTGACCAAACAGGAACCAAAACCCTAAAGAAGAACAACTACAAAAAAGAGCTGTTTTTGTTTTTGATATTCTTGTTTTAACCAGGTGATATATCTCTTCTCACAAGATGTATGCATCTCTTCTCCTATGGATAGATAGATAGATTTACCAAAGAAATCTGGCAGTGCCATGAAGATTTTGGTGAAAATAAAAGTTTATCTATCTATGTGGACAAAGCACAAACTTTACTTTATAGCCATTTACTGCTATATCTGAAATTGAAAGTATAGCAGTAGCTACTGATTGGTTTGCAGCTATTATTATAATGGAGCCATTTGGTCCAAGTCTTTCTAACATTGAACCTTAAACCCTGTACTCATGATCTTGGAGGTGTTCAAAAAGTTTTTTGGCAATAACTGTTCTACTACCTAATGTCAGCAACCTAGTGGTCTCATTTGGACCTTCAACACCTAAAGCCAAAATCCTAACACTAGAGTTATTTGGGTCAGTGGTGACAGGACTAATAACTGTCCAGTCAGTCTTCACGAAAAAAAGTTAAAAATAATCAGGTAATTGAACACAATCAAATCACAAAAAGAAGTAAATTTTCAAATAAATAAAACAAATAGGCTAAAAGCAGGGGGGGGGTTCAGTCAATAATAAATTAAGCAAGCAAAATAAATCAAACAGTATATATATATATCCATATACCTGTTTTCATGGACAAAGGTTTTCAAGTATAGCATGCTGACAAATTGGCTTAGCCAGCTCTATCAAACAGTTTGTGGTAACAAACTGTAAGTAAGGAGCAACCCAGCTCAATGGTAACCGAAACTCTAAGAAACGGAATTTTGATACTAATAGATACATCAAAATAATCAGATTTAATTCTGATTTCAAATATATAAGTTTCATCAAGTTTAATCTTACCTATCAAAAGTTATGTGCCAGAGAAAATTTGGCTGATTTTCAAAAAAAGGGAGAAAGACCCCCCCTAAAAGTTATAGAACCTTAATGAAAATCACACCATCGTATTCAGCGTATCAGAAAACCCTACTGTAGAGGTTTCAAGCTCCTATTTACAACAATGTGGAATTTTCCATTTTTTGCCAGAAGAAAGATCACAGATGCGTGTTTATTTGTTTTTTTGTTGTTTTTCCCAGGGGTGATTGTATCGACTTAGTGGTCCTAGAATATCGTGGGAGGGCTCATTCGAACGGAAATTAAAAGTTATAGTGCCCTTTTCAAGTGATCAAAAAAATTGGAGGGCAACTAGGCCCCCTCCCCCACTCATCTTTTACAAAAGTCACTGGATCAAAATTTTGAGACAGCCATTTTGTTCAGCATAGTCAAAAAATCTAATAACTATGTCTTTGAGGACGACTTAATCCCTCGAAGCCCCCAGGAGGAGGCCTGAAAGTTATGAAATTTTACCCAATATTAACATATAGTAGCTTGGTTATTGGGACCCAGCTCAATGTTAACCAAAACTCTAGAAAACAGTATTTTGATACAAATAGATTCATCAAAATAATTGGATTTTAATGCTGATTTCAAATATACAAGTTTATCAAGTTTAATCCTACCCATCAAAAGTTACGCGCCTGAGAAAATTTGGCTGATTTTCGAAAAAAGGGGGAAAGACGCCCTAAAAATTATAGAACCTTAATGAAAATCACAGCATAATATTCCGCGTATCAGAGAACCTTACTGTAGAGGTTTCAAGCTCCTATCTACAAAAATGTGAAATTTTGTATTTTTTGCCAGAAGAAAGATCATGGGTGCATGTTTATTTTATTTTTTTTTTCCAGGGGTGATGGTATCGACTCAGTGGTCCTAGAATATCGTAGGAGGGCTCATTGGAATGGAAATTAAAAGTTCTAGTGCCGTTTTTAAGTGACCAAAAAAAAAATGGAGGGCAACTAGGCCCCCTCCCACACTCATTGTTTTCCCAAAGTCACCTGATCAAAATTTTGAGATAGCCATTTTGTTCAGCATGTTGGAAAATATTATAAGTATGTCTTTTATGATTACTTAATCGCCCGAAGTTCCCGGGAGGAGGGCTGAAAGTTATGAACTTTACCCAATGTTAACATATAGTATTGGTTATTGGGAAGTATACAGTACAGACGTTTCCAGGGGAGATTTTTCCTGGTCGTGAGGGGGGTGGGGGTCGGGCAGGGACGTACGCAGGGAGGGGGGCCTCCAGGCCTGGGTCCCCCCGAAATCTCATGATTTTTTTTCATTCTCCCATAATTTTCTGATTTTTCTCACAGAATAATGGGTTTGAAGGATTTGCCCCCCCCCCCCGAAACAAATTCCCCCCTCCCCCTCCCCCGGAACAAATTCCTGCGTACGTGCCTGGGGTCGGGGGTTATGTAGCAGGATCTTTCCATGGGGGAAGGGACATTGCTATGAAGGGGACGCCAGACTTCCCAGCATTATTTAAAAAAAAGATCAGAAATTAAATGTAAAACAAACAAGTTTTTCAACTGCAACAGCAGCAACATCAAAATTTTAAACAAACAGAAAATATTACATACATGATTGGGTTCACCCCCTAGTCAATACGCTCACTCTTTAAGCCAGAGATTTATTAGACTTTCATAAGAGCTATTTATTCTAATTAACGGCCTTTATGATTAAGCAGTCATTTTTAAAGAATTGGAACAAAATTCGAACTTTCGCTTAAAGAGCAAGGTATTGACTAGGGGGCAAACCCCCTAATATACGTATTAAAAATATATGAATATAGAAGTTCGTTACGTAAGTTAATTCGTAAGTTACGTATATTTATTATTAATAAAAACTTTCGTAAATAAAATGTAACAAGTTTCGAGAAAGGCATTTAACCAAATATAAATAAATTGATGTGACAATTTTGTTTTAGTTATTCATGTGCTCTGAGCCAAGATCAAAACCTGCATTTATACAAAAACGTTCAGAAATTAAATAAAAAAACAAGTTTTTTTTAACTGAAAGTAAGGAGCAACATTAAAACTTAAAACGAACAGAAATTATTCCATATATGAAAAGGACTGTCCCCTCCTCAACGCCTTGCTCTTTACGCTAAAGTTTGACTTTCTCACAACTCTCTTTTTTTAAACAATAAAAAACTTCCCGTGACGATGCTCGTGTGCTTATGGACATTTATTGTGCTCTTATTTGCCATGCTATTAAATGCGACATAAAAGCTGTTGTGCCGACAGTGAAAATGCAGTATGGAACACGAATTCAAGATTGGTCTCGGAACTCCGAACTGAAATCTGCGTGTCAGAATTCTTAGTTTTGGTTCCAAGTCTGGCTTGATTGTGACTTACCATCGACAAGCTGGGTTAACTGTTCCAGTAAAAGCACAAACTGTGCATTTGCCAAAGCTTTAAACGAACACAGGAGTGATTGCATAACAGTTTTTTCTGAAAGCGTGAACCAAAATCCTAGTGCCCTGTGGAAACATGCCCTGTGACCCAAACGTTATGCTACGCCGGATTCTGTTCCTCGTGAAGATTTCTGGGAAGACCATTACCGCCGAGAGTTTGCGCCTCCCCCCTCCAATCTTAGCGCAGAACATGCTGAAAAACTTAACTACAGCTTACTGTGCCATGCAAATAGTGATTTTGTCGTGATAAGAAGAATGGTTATCTCTGCTATAATAAGTTAAAATAGAAATTCAGTAGGGGTACTGATGGTCTCTTCAGGGCCGTTCTTGAATTCAGTAGTGATCTTCTGATCTACAACCTGAGCTCAATGTACCACATGATATTCTCCTATAGAATAGTACCAAAATCTTTTTGCGAAGGTAAACTGATCCCCGTGTTAAAGCGAGGTAAACCTTCCCACCTTTGCAGTTAGTATAGACCCATTACTGTGTCGAACGTTTTTTGTAAGTTATTTGAGTGGCTAACATGCAAAGAAATTCGATCAAAATGTTATGTTCCTTCAGGGTAGTTTGGCTTTCAGAAGGGACTAGGGTGTGGTCTTGCCCTGTCAGCTCTATGTGCTATACTTTTGGATGCTGATGCAGCTAGTGAATCTCTAGTTCTTGGTAGCCACGATGTGCACCGTGGATTTGATTCGCTCGTCCACGAATATATTTTGTATTCGGCATATAAGAGGGGGGTCAACCCTTCGGTGATAGGAGCGTATCGTTATTTATATGGTAATCTCGTGGTCCGTATTTACATTCCTGGTGTGAGTGATATTTATGTTGTCTTACCGGTTTATAAGGGAGTGAGACAAGGATCTATTGTTTCACCTGATTTTTTCAACAATGCAATAATAGAGCCACAATCGCAAAATTGAATGTTCATGCATTGTTTACGGTTTGAATCTAAGTGTAGTTCGTTATGCTGATGGCGTGTTTGTGCCTTGTCGGACCCTTGCGCGCTTCGAGGAGAGTTTTAAAACTTTAAACAATAAAGACCAGAGAATTGGTCTTGGTTTCAAAGCAGCTAAGTCTGATATTGTTCTTTTAATTTGGACGATTCGACTGATGTATCTGTTAGACTTGGTGATATTACCCTTAAGCCAGTGACTTCGTTAACTTATTTGGGCCTTCCTGTCGGAACTTCCGTGCGAGCTACCCGCTCGCTCATAGTTAGCCACCTGCAAAAGTAAATTTCGGCATCATATGGCAACATTGTGGCAAATAAACTCCGTTTTAATCGTATGAATTTAGCTAGGTTGTATAACGCAACTGCGCTGCCACATATTCTATATATGACACCTGTCTGGAGAATGCTCCAGAAATCTGACTCAGCAAATTCGGTACTGCTAATTTCTTTACGTGAGGTATCTGTTAAGATTACCTTTGTGGACGCGTAGCTCATATATTAGCATTCATTATAATGTTACAGAACCATGTCAGGCCGTTAGAAAACAGATTGACAATTTTAACGCAAGGCTATCGCACGAGTGGTCGTCCCTCCTGCGGCAGTAGTGTCGATGTAGTGCTTTTAAGTGCTTGTTTTGTATTGTTTGTTTTTTTTTTTTTTTTTTGTATTATGTTGTACTCCGTCTTTTTGCTTTTTTGTAGTGACGGGTTAAAAAATAAATAAATAAATAGTTGCAGTATACAGGATTCAGGGAAAATTTACATCAAGCACAATAATAGTCAAAGCAAGCCAAAGGCCAAAAATGCACAACAAAACAAGTGTATAGGAATCAGGGACCCTAAGGCCAGAGCCATTTGTGATCTAATACACAAACCATACTTGGGAAATAGCAATTTTGAATATATTTGGTTTATTTCAATTTCAATTTGTCTTTTCTTTGTCAAGTTGGCAAATTTCTAAGACTCAATATCAAGGAGGCACACTTGTGCCTCTATAAAGAGGCGACCCACCACAATGTTAAGCGATTTCAGGTCCTAGAGGTCGCAGAGAGACGGCGGTAATCGCATTTTGTAGCCCAAGCTCAAACTAAGAAACTTGTAAAATTTCATCCTCCTCCGACTTTATCTTCATGGGGTAAACTGGGCCGGAAGTTTGGACCCTCCCACCATAGCCCCCTTTAACATTGTCTAATTGGGCTTAAATTTAGAGGTTGGGTTGTTCTCGGGCCTCGAAGCTTATCCTCAAAATTTCAGCTCAATCCGATCACTCATTCCCTGTTTTCAAAAAACCAAATATAGCCACTTAAAAGTCATCATCATCCGTTCTTTTTGTTTTTTCTTAGCCACGCCTACAGGCCACAGTTGGCAACGGATCCGGTTGAATGAGGACTCATTCGAAGCAAAATTCGACCTGTTAGGGCCTTTTGATATTTTCAGACCGAAAAAATTATCCCCCGAATTTACATTTACGAAAAACCTTGTTTTCCTATATTAGCCCATGTTAATTTTTCCCACCACAACCCCCTTTTAACGTTGTTCGATTGGGCTGAAATTTAGAGGTTAATTTTTCCTAGGACCTGGCAGCTTGTCCTCAAAATTTCAGCTCAATCTGATCACTCCTTCCCTGTTTTCCAAAAACCAAATATCAAGTTTTGCTTGCCTCAAAAAGATTCCCCTTACTAAAAAACAATTTCAGTTATGTCTCTTTAGTGCAGCGGTGAGACTCCTGGCTGTCAGGCGGAAAACCCGGGTTGGATTCACCATTAAATAAAATTTTTTATATACTGAATTTAAATTTAAAAAAAAAAACTCAGTTTATTTTTTAAATTATTTGAAAAATAATACGCTTTCTTAAGAGTTAAACAGGCGGAGTTACAAGGTCGACCCTTAAAACACCCTGTCGAGAAATAAAAGAATAATACACAATCATCTAACAGTTAGTCAAGCAATAATAAGCAATAAACTGTAAAAAAACGTGCAGAAATTATTTCAAAAAAACTACGTTTTCTAAAGAGTTAAAGAGGCTGAGTCAAGGTCGAACCTCAAAACGTACAGGGATTAGAGGCACAGTTGGGCTGCCGCCCCAAACCCCGGCTTTCGCAGCCTGTAAATAAATAAAAGTTTTTTAAAGTGAAAGTAAGGAGCGACATTAAATCTTAAAACGATCAGAATTATTCCGTATATGAAGGAGCTGTGTCCTCCTCAACGCCTCGCTCTTTACGCTAAAGTTTGACTTTCTCACAAGTCTTTTTTTAAACAATAAAAACTTTAGCGTAAAGAGCGAGGCGTTGAGGAGGGCACAGCCCCTTTCATATACGGAATAATTTCTGATCGTTTTAAGATTTAATGTCGCTCCCTACTTTCACTTTAAAAATCTTTTTTTATTTATTTACAGGCTGCGAAAGCGGGGTTTGGGGGCGGCAGCCCCCCAACTGTGCCTCCTAATCCCTGTACGTTTTGAGGTTCGACCTTGTAACTCAGCCTCTTTAACTCTTTAGAAAACGTAGTTTTTTTCAAATAATTTATATTAAAATACTTAGAGTTGCCATTCAATAGCTAAGAAACAAACTTATCTTCAGAATCATAATTTTATCCTGAATCCAAATATAACATTTGTTTCTGTCACAAATTCAATTTGTATATTTCTGTATTATATATTCATGCTATATGTTTCACCTTAATTTACCTTAATTCACACTTTGGAGTTAAATAAGGTCCATGCTGGATCTGTTCTGCTCCACGTCAATGATGTTAATTTGGAATGTCACTGTGAAATCGGTTCAGTGATGTTGTATTAGTTGGCAGCTGAGAGGGATGGACTGTCCCACTTGTGTGTCTTGACTTGAAGGGGGCACTAGTGGGCTCAGTCACGGTTTTGTCTTGGAGGTTGTTCCAGTTGTTGGAAATATGCTCAGTAAAAAAGTTTTGGCACATTCTGGTCTTCACTCATTGCTTTGCTAGCTTCTGTGAGTGTCCTCTAGTATTGTGTTGACCTGTATGTTTTGTGAGGAGGGGTTGGCTATTATATTTGTAGGTCAGCATCATATCACATCTCTGACGTCTGAAGACCAGTGTTGGTAGTTTTAGGTGCTCCAGTGTCTTATTGTACAGCATATTTTGCAGACCCATGATGTATTTGGTGGCTCATCTTTGGTCTCCTTCAGTTACTCTGGTGTCATGCTTGTAGGAGGGGAAGTTCAGACATGTTCCAAAGTCCAAAAATGGCCTAATTACATAATTACTGGCCTAAATCCTGATTTCTTGTAAAGTAATCAGGAAGACAGTACAGGAGCAGCTGCTAATAGTGCGGTTCAGCAGGCCCAGACTCGAATTAGCTTTTGACATTACTTGTTGCCAATGCCCTTGGAACTTCAGTTGCTCATCAACAAGTGCTCTCGAGTCTCCTTCTTCACGACTGGTTTGTAGCTGAATATCAGACTGCAACTTCTGGTCACGCATGGTATACTGTTAGTGAGGATTGTTATTGCCAAAATGGAGGACACTGCACTTATTAATATTAAATTTGAGTAGCCATTCACTGGCCCACTTCTGGATTTTCTGGAGGTCTGATTGCACGCTTTTTTGAATAGGTGGTCCAAAAAGCTTGGAGTCATCAGAGTAAAGCTTGATGCCATTTGTGGTTTTCTTTGTCATATCATTTATGTTAATGAGGAAGAGGGTAGGGCCTAGGACGGTACCCTGAGGAACTCCACTGACAACGTCACATGGTTCAGAGAATACTTTATTGCCATTATTGGTGAAAAGTGACATGCACAGGTATACAAGCCATATCGAAAATAAAAGAAAAAAGTCCTTAAAGGGCTTAAAATTGAACTTGCAACAGACATGAATGTCATATTAGGATTCAGGATAAAGTTCTGATTCTAGGGGGTATTTTTGTTTCTTAGCTATCTAAATTGTCTGTTAATGTAAATATTTACCCAATTTACTGTCTATTTTAGACTGAATTTTTCTAAATTGTGTTATTGTCAAAAATATTTTTTTTCATTTTTAAAAATGTTCCAGTGTGACCTATTTTAGCCATTGCCTATTCCAAAGTGATTGCATTCATGTCTGGAGTGTAGTCATATCCAAGATTCAATCGTTTGGACTTTAGTGGACTTTGTTCTGGATTTTTTTATTTTTACTGGACCAAGCACTAACAGTCTAGATGAGCCTTAAGAAATAGATTTAGGGGTCCATTCAACATAAGCAGCTAATGGAGACCTAAATAATAGTCTAAATTTCTTGAGCCCAGAAGTCATGTAACATAAGGGTCTTGTTATGATTGACATGTTTTACAATAAAAAGTAAATCAGGTTTAGAAGTAAGCATGAATTGCTGTTTTTTTTTTTTTTGTTTTTTTTTTAATAGTAAACTTGGGACTGTGGAAGCTGATTTCTCAATGAAATAAAAATACAGAAATTTTTGTGAAATTTAAAACCTTATTCAACTAAATACCATTAGTTAGAGATAAGTACCAAATTTAGGAACCTGCTCAGGTTGTAACCTAGGATATGAGTCAACCTCAAAATATCAGGATGTGAGTCCATTTTAGCCCAGGAATTATATACAGTGGTAATTTTGGAAATTTGCAGTTTTGTATATGGGAAATGATATTGTAATGTCATCTTTAATTGCTTAAAGTTGATGTGATCTGTGGCCCCCAAACAGCGAAAAGCTCAAAACCGTACCGGCCCCAAAAAACTTAAAACTGTAACAAATTTATCTAAAGTTTGTGCCATTTATCAGCCTATCTCCAGTTTTTTACATCTCCTGTGTAAGAATTGAATATCAGATTCTAATTTATTAGTTCCAATTAGTGTCTTTTAATTTATTTCAACATCCCACTCACCATTCCCATGAAGTTTCAACCCAATTCCATTAACCATTCCTGGGATATTGCAGATATGTCTTTCTGACAACTGAGATGCACGTTGTATGTTTTGATTGAGCTCAACATTGTCCCCTTTGACGTTCTATGAAAGTTACAACTTAATACCCTAAACTGTTCCTGAGATATTGCATACACCATTCTCTAAAAGTTTCAGCTTAACACTGTTCATTATTCCTAAGATATTGCAGATGTGCCAGTTTGACAACCAAAATATCCATGGTGTCTTTTGATTATGTTCAACATCCCCCTCAATACTGTTTCAACTTAATATCCTTATCTGAATGCACATAGTTGTATTTTGATTAAGTTCAATATCACCCATAACATTCTCTAAAAGTTTCAACTTAATATCTTTAACTATTCCTGAGATATTGCAGACATGCCATTTTGACAACCAGAATGCAAATTGTGTATTTTGATTTAGTTCAACATTTCTTGAAATTTTCAACTTATTTTCTTAGCTGTTCCTGAGAGATTGCAACTACACCCAGTAACAACTGGGATGCACATAGTGTCGTTAAGTTCCACATCTGCCTTAACAATATCTGAATGTTTCAACTGGATATCCTTCCCTACTTGAAACATTGCAGTAGCAGTACCAGTTGCAGTCAGAAGCTGTGGCATCTGCAGTCACAAGTTGTTGCAGTTGCAGTTGCAAGTAGTTGCAGTTGCAAGTAGTTGCAGTTGTAAGTTGTTGGGATTGCAAATAGCCTCATTTGCAAGTTTTTGTAGGCTTAAGTACTTGCAGTTATTTGCAAGTAACTATAGTCAAAAGTAGTCACAGTTGAAAATTGCAAGTAGCCTTAGTCACATTCATAAGTAAACAAGCTCACTAGTATTTATAGTCACAAGTAGTTACAGTCGCAAATAGTCAAAGTTGTAAGTTGTTGCAATTTGGATAGATTACCATTTTTTGTAAGGCTTGCGTTTTGACATATGGCTAGTTAAATGGGTGCGTAAAACTATCTGTACAGATCCTCTGGTAAATATTTAAAGAGTCTTCGTCAGACGCATTGCTATAGTTAAGAGCCATAAGGCTCCATTGTATTATTATATGTTTTTATCTTAGAGGCACTTCATATGGAAGGGGTGGCTGTAAGAACTTCAGAGAGGGTTCATTCAACTGAGAACCTAAAGTTTTAGCAGTTTTTTTAGTGATCAGGGGCCAACCAGCCCCTCCCTTTCTTTTTCCCCAAATGTATCCAATAACATGTTTAGATATCCATTTTGTTTAAAATAGTCCAAAAGTCATATAACTATTCCTCCAGGACTGACAAAACACCCTGGAGCCCCTGGGCAAGGGCTTTAAGTTATGCAAGCTATCCATTGTTAACATAAAAGGTTTTTTTTATTGGGCAAAGAGGGTAAGTTTGATCCTGGGTCTGCAAAAAAGCTTAGGGTATTAAGGGGAAACTTGAAGGAATTTTTAGAGAGGTGCCAAACACAACCAAAACACACTGTGTGCTTGCTAGTTCTCGAAAGGGAATATCAGCAATATCTAAGGAACAGCTGAGGGTATTAAGTTGAAACTTTCAAGGTATGTTGAATATGGATTGAAGGGAAACCAGCCCCACCCCTCCCTCGTTGCCTACTCCTCTGCTCAACACTGATAAAAATTTTGAAATTGTCATCTTCTTCAAACTAGTCAAAAGGTCTAATAGCTATGCCTCCAGGGCTGCCATGTCCCCCACAGTCCCAGGGCAAGGATTATGAATTATGCAATTTGTCCATTGTTTACTTGCAGGATTTATCATTAGAAAAGCGGGAAATGTTTGATTTTTACCTTATCCGAAAAAGCTAAGGGAATAAAAATGAAGCTTTGGAGAAGGGGGTGTAATTTTGTCAAAGTCCTGGGGGGGGGGGGCAAAGGTGGACCAAACTTCCAGATCAAGTGAAAATGATAGTAAGAAATGAAAAATAAGCCTTATAGTACCGTAAATGCAAAGAAATACTGAAGAAAACTGACCAGTTTCTCTGAATTATGCAGGCTCATCTTATTTTTGCAAGATTTTTGAAGAAACTAAATTTTAGCTTGGGGGGGAGGTGGCAAAATTGGGTCTGGAGGGTACAGTTGCCTCCCCTCTGTCCGATAGAAAATTATCCAGTTTGGAGAATTTTGAGTGGTATATTAAGATGAATAAAAAGGTGCTATATGCATCCAGTTTATCAAAAAGGAGGATCTGCAATATTGTAAGAAGGGCTGATGGTATTGAGTTGAAACTTTCAGGACAAGTTGAGGGGGATGTGAAAAGTGGTTGGTGAGCTGCCAGCCCCCCTTCTATACCTTATTTAGCTGTCCTCCGTCCAAACGTATTTGACCAAAATTTTGAAATAGCCAGGCGAAACGCCATTGGGGATGACATTTCCCCACCCCACACAGCTTTTGAGAGGGATGCCAAACACAATCAAAACAAACTGTGTGCATGCTGGCTGTCAAAAGGCATACCAGCAATGTCTAAGCAATGGCTGAAGGTAGTTGAAACTTTCAGGGTAAATTGAAGATCTATTGGAGGGAAGCCAGCCTTATCCCCTTTAGCCTTTTTAGATACCCCCCCCCCCCCTCAACACTGATCAAAAGTTTGAAAATTAATTTTGTTCAACGGTCAAAAGATCTAGTAACTATGCCTCAGGGATACAACCCTCCCCCCCCCCCCCCCACAGCCCCCATGACAAGGATTGTAAATTATATAATTTGCCCTTTTTTAAATGCAGGATTTATCATTAGCAAAAGGAAGAATATTTGTATCTGAGTGTCATTGAAAAGGCTAAGGATATTCAGTTGAAATTTTGGAGAATGTTGAGGGGCATTTTAAACTATATCAAAAGATACTATGTGCATCAGGTTTATCAAAAGGCATAAGGGGAAGGCTCCATACTTGGGACAATATTTTGATTTGCTTCTTACTCCTTGACACTTTGCAGTGCAGAAACAAAAATTTCTCAGCATCATCTGCATTAATCAAGGAAAATGTTGTCAAGTTCTCAAGTCGTGAAATTAATTTGTTTTCAAGAAAATATGTTCTTTTGACAACTACCCATTTTGTTCCAAGTATGGAACCGGGCACCACAGGTTGGACAAGTCGAAACCATACTTGGGACAGACAATAAAAACTTTATTCAATACAAAACTCAGTTATTTAATAGAGATAACATAGAAAATTGAAGAACAAAGCACAGATGTACAAAACAAGCTCAAACTAGAAGCTGTTCGCTTCTCCACAACATGTTAAATGGTGACAAATCAAGGAGAGAGACAAAATGTCCAGCCTGTCTTTCGGTCTGTCCGGACGGCTTAGGCTTTGGCAAGATCTTCACGAATTCAGTAAAACTATACCAGTATGAAGCATCAGTGGGGATGAATTTCAAGAATGGAGCAATCCTCTTCAAATACCAAACTTGTACTTCTTTTTCTTCTGCCATTTTCGAAACACTGTGGAAACACTCGAAACACTGTGGAACGTTCCTTTCTTGGTGTCCTTTTCAAGTACTAAGACAAAGTCTTCAGTGTTCATAGCATCAAATTGAGGGTTTCTGTCAGCTG
Source organism: Artemia sp. Qi Xiang Cuo (assembly GCF_049724085.1). Taxonomy (NCBI): domain Eukaryota; kingdom Metazoa; phylum Arthropoda; class Branchiopoda; order Anostraca; family Artemiidae; genus Artemia; species Artemia sp. Qi Xiang Cuo. The sequence goes on from NC_142805.1 coordinate 59,727,288, forward strand.
AAAGTCCTTCCTGAACATCTGGTTCGATCGGTTCAGTCAAGTCCGAAATATCTTTCAAGCTACTTCTGCTTTCAGTGAAAAAGGACTGTCTAGGCTTTTTGTTTTTTTTTACCAGAGTTTCTGGGAGTTCCTGTAGATTTCCTGGTTTGTCAAAGCACAGCCTCCTCCTCAATCTTCTTCTTTTTGGGAGTATCTGTCAGTATTCCATATACTTTGGGGAGGGAAGGCATACCTGGTCATGACATCACAAAGCTTGGAAAAGAAGATCCCAACATTCTAGCGATTGAAACTGGTTGCCCTAGATAGGCTAGTTGCTTCAGGTGTTCTTAGTGAAAGACTCGGATTTCCTGACATAAAGCCATAATACCATTTCTTGCCTGTTTTTTCTTGTCATCCCAACTCGAATGCTATGACAATCCATTTTTTTTGCATATTCATAGGCTAGCTCGCGAACCTCTGAAATCCCAAGACCATAATGAAGTTTAGAAGCTTCTATTAAGTAAATTTGGAGTTCGTTTTTCTGGTTAGCAGAAAAAACCATGTTATGCTGAATTTTTGACTTGTATTCAAACATAGCACTTGGATCTTTTTTGATACTCTTTAAGTACTCACTATGATGCCTCTGAAGGGATGATTTGGAAACGCAATGGATTCCGTTGCCGCATCTCGTATGCTCATTTTAGTTTTGACAACTTCAGTTATGGCGGCCCTAAGCTGCCCTAAGAGAGAGAGAGAAAGAATACATGATCCAAAATTTTCCAGGAAGTCCAGAATAAAAGAGGGGTAGGGGGCAAATGTCCCCTCCGTGCCTACACCAATGCATGGGACATGTCCCAAGCACCAATACTTGGGACAGTTCCGAATACGGAACCTTATATGTCACTGCAATCATGTAATTTTTTTTCAAAAATTGTGACAAAAACACATCAAAAACACTGATTTGAGTTCATAAAGATACTAATCGACAAACCAGAGCCAGTAAATGATTACGGTAAACCTAACATGCCCCAAGACAGTTCATGGAACTCCACAAAAAATTGTTCATGTCTAGCCTGAAATTTTTGATCCTTCCACAAAAGAACAAAATGGCTACTGTCAAATTCAAACTTCTGCAGATGTCATCTGATAGAGAGATACTTCCCTACTTTTTTTTGCTAGATGGCTTCACTGTATGTTAAGCCTGTCCCAAGTATGGAGGTGTCCCAAGTACTTGGCCTTCCCCCTATCTGCCTCATCTTAAGAATGCTTGAAGGCACTAATGTTAAACTTTCAGGGTAGGATTAGGAAAATGTTGAAAAGTGGACAAAGGGCAAACAGTCCCCCTCCCATTCTCTTTTCAGCTGCCATCCCTCCAAAGATACCTGAGGGGGATATTAAACAAAATCAAAACACACTATATGCAATAGGGTTGTAAAAAGGGCACACAAGCAATATGTAAGGCTGAAACTCTATTGCAGTTGAAACTTTAATATTAAGTTGGAATAGAATTAAGTTGAAAATTAAAAGACATGTTGAAAGGGATATTGAAAAAGGACCTGAGGACAACCAGCCCCTCCCCCCACTTTCCCTTTTAGATGCCTTAACTCTGATAGAAATCTTGCCTTAACTCTGATAGAAAGCCATTTTATTCAAAATAATCACAACAACTAATAACTATGCTTTCAGGGATGCCAGGCCCCTAAGCCCAAATTGCAAGGAATGTAAATTATGCAATTTGACCATTTCTTATGTACAGGGTTTATCATGGTGAAAGGGGGTGATGCTTGATCCTAGGTGCATACAAAAAGGCTAAGGGTCTTGAGGTGGAATTTCAGGGAATGTTGAAGGATATGCTGAGCTAAATGAAAAGAACTCATCTGAATCTAGGGTATCAAAATGGTGTATCTGCAATATGGTTAGGAATGGGTAAGGGTATTAACTTGAAGCTTTCAGGATATTAACTGAAACTATTACCACTACTGTGGCGGCAGATACGACTGGTTGTGACTGCAATTGTGACTACTTCTGACTGCAACAACTTACAACTGCTACTACATCTACTTGTGACTACTTTCGGGGAATGTTGAACAAAATCAAAACATATTATGTACATGCTGATTGTCAAAAGGGTATATCAGGAACATCTCAGGAATGGCTGAGGGCATTAAGATGAAACTTTCAGGGCATGTTGAACAATGCTTGGAGGGCAAAGGGCCCTCCCCCTTGTCCTTTCTTAACCCCCTTAAGACTCGTCAAAATTACAGAATAGTCACTTTGTTTAAATTACTCAAAAGGCCTATTAACTAAGCCTCTGGAGAAAAGGTGGCAAATTATGCAATTTACCCATCGTTTACATGCAGGATTTATCATTGAAAAAGAGGGGGAATATTTGATCCTTAGTGTGTCAGAGAAGGCTAAGTGTATGAAGATAAAACTTCAGGGTATACTGAGGGGGATGTGACATTAAATCAAAAGACACTATGTGCATCCAACTTATCCAACATCTTGGAGGGGGTAGCTAGGAAAGTTTCGAATAGATTGGGAGTAAGAAGAAGCATGGGGACTCTTATTGACCTTATGTGGCTTGGTTCTGCAATGAGTTGTTAGTAGTGGTAATAGTTGTCTAGATGTAAACAAAGATGGAAACAGGTTGGGTATTTATGAATTCAGTAGGGTTTATGGTGGAAAATGTATATATTCCTGTTATTCCTGTATGTGTCGGATTTTTATAGTATTTCATGTACTTGTAAACTCTAAAATGCTGCACCAATAAGAAGAGATTTCTTGGGTAAGATCGTATGTGTATTGCCCCAATCATTTGTACAGGTATGTATGGCAGTAGTAATGCTATAACGCTAGAGAGCGGGGTGTCTCCCTATATAGCTATAACGCTAGAGAGCGGGGTGTCTTCCATATAGCTATAACAGTTTCAAGCGGACAATACTCCCGCCATACAAGCAGACAGTGTAATGACCGGAATTCAACCACCGTGAAAATGCGTGCTCTGTTCAAAGTGCGTGACGTTTCCTTTGTATGAAATTGTGAAATTCTTTCTGTAATTTAATTTGTTTAATCATTTTTTTTTTTTTTTTACATTCTCTTGATTTTTCAAAGTTTATTTTGAATTTCTTTCATTGAAATGCAAGAGTTGGATTATTTCAGTAGTGTTTTGTCATGGTTTACCTTGTCACAGTTACATTCTCTTTATTTTCCAAATTTCATTTTGAATTTCTTTCGTTGAAATGCAAGAGTTGGAATATTTCAGTAGTGTTTTGTTGTGCTTTACCTTGTCACAGTTACATTCTCTTGATTTTTCAAAGTTGATTTTGAATTTCTTTCGTGAAATGTAAGAGTTTGTATATTTCAGTAGTGTTTATTTGTGGTTTACCATGTCACAGTTACATTCTCTAGATTTTTCAAAGTTCATTTTGAATTTCTTTCGTTGAAATGCAAGAGTTGGAATATTTCAGTAGTGTTTTGTTGTGCTTTACCTATTCACAGTTACATTCTCTAGATTTTTCAAAGTTCATTTTTGAATTTCTTTCATTGAAATGCAAGAGTTGGAATATTTCAGTAGTGTTTTGTCGTGGTTTACCTTGTCACAGTTACATTCTCTTGATTTTTCAAAGTTCATTTTGGATTTCTTTCGTTGAAATACAAGAGATGGAATATTTCAGTAGTGTTTGTCGTGGTTTACCTTGTCACAGTTACATTCACATGATTTTTCAAAGTTCATTTTTGGATTTCTATCGTTGAAATGCAAGAGTTGGAATATTTCAGTAGTGTTTTGTTATGGTTTACCTTGTCACAGTTACATTCTCTTGATTTTTCAAAGTTCATTTTGGATTTCTTTCATTGAAATTCATGAATTGGAACATTTCAGTAGTGTTTTGTCATGGTTTACCTTGCCAAAGTTACATTCTCTGGATTCTCTGGATTAATGTAATTATGTAAATTAATTAACAATAAATTAATTTATGTAAATTAATTAAACAAATTAAATTACAAAAGGAATTTCACAATTTCATACAAAGGAAACGTCACGCACTTTGAACAGAGCACGCATTTTCACGGTCGTTGAATTTCGGTCATTACACTGTCTGCTTGTATTGGCGGGAGTACTGTCCGCTTGAAACTGTTATAGCTATATGGAAGACCCCCGCTCTCTATCGTTATAGCTATATAGGGAGACACCCCGCTCTCTATCGTTATAACATTACTACTTATGGCAGAAACTAAAATACATTTGAGAGCGGAAATTACCTGCTTCTCCTTGTGCAGGGATGACGCTAAGGCAGGTATGGACACGGAAATTGATTACAATGCGTAGGCATAATTGGAAAAAAGGGTATATATCTTCACATTTAAATAAACTTCAGTTTTGTGCATGCACTTCCAATGAGCGAGCATAATTGGAAAAAAAAGTGTATATAAATATGTATTTGTGTAGGCCTACACATTTAAATACACTTTAAGTGTATTTGTGTTTAAATGATACCAAACTGCTGAAAAGATCTTATGAAATATACCTCTTATTCTGCAGATGTGCCTTTGTAAAGGTGGTTAAGCTGTAGCTTAAATCTTTGGCCCAGAGGTTAATGATAGAAACCACAGTTAGAAAGTGTTTTTGGAAGAAGAACCAGAAAATGTTAACTATTTATTTGCTCAATCTCTGTTATCTTTCTTTTTTCTCTCTATCTTTAGAGTAATTTTGATTCTACTTTTAGTATATAAAAAAAAACTTAAAAATTTGAATTCCTCACTTTGGTTGTAAATCAGCACTTCCAGCATTCAGAAAACTTATTTTTGAAATCTAGCAGGTTTTGACCTTAAATTCAAATCAGTCTCTTATTCCTTTCAGAGTCTACATTTTCTGAAGACGTATTATCCACTGTAATGGTCATCTCGTCTCCTGTACATGACTCTATAAGTTATGTATTCTAACATTGAGCTAGTTTCAAGAAAAAACTATACCAGGCTTCCTGTTGATGATTATGATGAATCTGATCAAAGAGAGAATAATGCATTATCCAAAAGACAAGATTTTCTTGAAGTGCCTATTAAAGAGAGTGATACCTTACAAGGACTGTCACTTCAATACAGGTGTCCAGTTGCCGAACTTAAAAAAATCAATAGTATTTCAAAGGACTTTGAGCTATTTGCTCGCAGAACTATAAAAATTCCTGAACGTTTGACCTTGCCTGAACCCAGAAGTGTTAACTTGTCAGAGAATTGTAGTTCTAGAACCTCATCAAATGCTAGTGATTACAATGATGTTCATCCATCAACTACAAAACAGGCCAAAAAACTGTTAGCAAAATTTGATAGGAAAATCTCAACAGCCAGAAATAAGGCAAATGGCTATAGCGAAAATGTTCCTTTATTAGACAATGAAGCTATTAATATATCTGAAATAGCACAAGAAATTAGTGATGAGTTGATTGTGATTGAAAGAGAGAAAAAGGAATTCACTTTTGGAATATTTAAGGACGTTTTGATTTTATTTGCTTTTCTTGGGGTTATAGCTATTATTTTCATTATTATTGATTATCTTGAAAGTGGTCAGCGACATAGTGCAGAAAGTGATGGTAACAGTTAAGTATTACTATAAGATTTATAGCAGTTATTTGCATATTCGATATATATAAGATTTATAGATTTATTTGCATATTCTATGAAATGGGAAGTTCTGATTTTCAACCATTGTGATAGTTGAGCCAATATATTTTGCATTTTTGTATTGAGTCAATGTTCTTCTTTCTTTTCACTTATGTTCTGTGATTGATTGCCTTTAAAATACCCAGTGTTCCATTTTTGAACAATGTCTACAATGCAGTCATTGATATGCTTGAAAACTAAGGGAGGAGGTGATAAAGAGGAATTCAACTGCTAATATTTATCCTTTCCCTGAAACACAGGGCCAAAGAATATTTTTTTTGAATTTCAGCCCCCCCCCCCCCCGTTAGAATTTTGGCCTTGTCCACATATGGTTGCAACTTTTCTTAAAGTTATTTTCCTGCTTTTCTAGGAACAATCTACAAACTCGTCTTAAAAAGTAGCTAAAACGGACAGACTTTGTTGTGACTTTGTTGTGACTAAAAGACTTTGTTGTGAATGAAAAACTCTTGAAAGTCAATAAAAGTAAGAAAAAAAAAATCTTCATCCTAAAATCAAGTTTATTATGGTGATCAAAACTAAAAAAATTGCATCAAGTTTGTGATTGGATATGAAATGCAGTATATCAGTATTGAGTTTCCCTAGAAACAAAAGTTTATGGTTTGGATTAAGCACCTTATTGTCCTTCATGCCTTATTTCAAACTTGGTATGCACTACTACGTGTACATGTTGGTATATGCATCAAGTAATTAGCAAGTAATTAGTAATTAGCATCAAGCAAGGCGGTATTTCCTCCTCCCCATTTATTTAGTAAAGTTTGACTTAAAATTATACCCTTTTGATTTTGAGTTTGGTTGGTGATAACAGTGACATCAAGCCATGAAAATTTTGGGTGATGGCTGTTATTTCTTTTATTCTATGAACGTACAAAAAAAAATTCAGTGAAAATTCCAAAAAATGGTATTTTTTCTAAGGAAGGAATACCAAAAATTCCAAGTTTTCCTTCTAAGGAAGGAAAACTTGAATAGCACTGAGTGGTGAACTTCAAGAAATAAATAAAATCACTTCTATCCATCAGTTTATACTGCTACTATGTTAGTAGGTCATAAATAAAGCCAGAAAATTCCATAATCTTACAGTACAGGTTCTCCTGTTCAAAGTTGTGTGTACACTTCAAGGTTTTATTAATAAATTCTAGTATTTGCTAAATTTTGGCTGAAGTTTCTTTGATTTGATTTGAAAAATAACTATTTGGGGCATTATTTTTTTTCTCCCAAAGGCTTATAATTGCCAAGGAAATCTTCAGGTCAGTAATACATAAGCCCCTCTAAAACAAAGGCTATTGCACTTTATGGTATCTATGTAATGGTAATAAGTCTAAAACTTAATGTACAAGGGAGATTCCTCCCCTCCCCGCCCCAATCTCACCCTATATTGGTCCAAAAGGACAACAAAGTTTAGTATATGACAGTTTCCTTTCAAATAAAACCTCTAATATTTGCCCTTTTGGAGAGCATTTCTGTGATTTTCTCAAAATTATATCAATATTCCAACGCTTCCCACCACCCTAGGAAATTAAACTTTTGTCATTCAGAAACACATAATTATGGTGGGACCGTTGCTGTTTGAAGTGGGTAATTTCATGCTATTATTATGATATTGAACAGCAATTGATTGGTTTTTCTTATAAGTTATTCTCGTCCGTAATTGCTAGATCAATGGTCTATTTTAAAGTCTAAAAATTGCTCTGGGGACGCAGTCTATTGTTGAAATCTCTTTTAAAAAATCAAAATTAGTTTTTTGTGTTTTTTAGGTAATAGAAATTTGGATGAGTAAGTACTGGCCATAAAATTTTCATCGTATTCATTAAAGTCATTTAAATTTTGCAATCAAGTTTCTAAAAGACTGTTTTAGCTAGGCAACATTCCATTTAATTTGAATCTTCTAGCCAGGTACATACACATGTTTTTTTTTCTTTTTTTTAGGGGGACTGGTAATTCTGTCACACTCCCAAGCTCGGGTAAAATATACTTAATAATTTGATAATTGCTGACCAATATGTTCATTTCTACTGTTTGTGAACTTGTGAGGAGTGAATACACATACCTGTGAACAGCAGGGGGGAGACTCCCTCCTCAACACCTTGAAACTATCAAAAGATCCTCAAGTATAATTGAAAATCTGAGGTTTAATAATGACCTTTTATGGTAGTTAACCCCCCCCCTCTCTCCTTTTTTTTCTCAAGGATTGAACCCATGGGCTTCTATGCGAACTAAGTAAATGTACCCATATCAGTATCATATGTCTTTTCAAGCAGATTTCATAACTAGTGATAATTTTTTGGCTCCTTTCCTCCCTCCATAAACATAGATCATCCATCTTAAGAAATTAGAAGTATCATACTTACATAATGCGATTGTATTATATTAATAATGCAGTTTTTGTTTTTATCCACTTTTGCTTTTAACATTATTTTGAGTTAGAAATAAAAATTAAGAAAAGTTGAAAAAAGTGAATTCTGAATGAGAAGTGAAATTTGAAGTTCCATCCGTGTACACATGATAGTGTCTCCTCCCACTTTTTTCTATGCACAATAATTTAAGAGCTACAGCCTAAAAATGCACTTTTTTGTGGTGAATTTGACTCCTCCCCCATTAAATGCTTCTCTAATATCTTTCTACTTCTCCAAGAACACCTATGTGTACCAATGTTAGGCTTTATTGAGAAAGTACATATTTTGTTTTTACTTTTGAATGTATTTTTTTTTTTTTGTGAGAGAGTTGACTGCTATGACAATAAAGTGCTGTTACAAACCAAACGTTGTTAGTCCCTTGATTTAGGTCAAATTCCTTTCATCGAACCTAATCTTCTCTTGATTTTCCAGTAGGCTCAGGCCTTTCCCCTCTCATCTCATATCTGAAATCCAGATGTTACATGGGAATTTGTTTAACCATAAGCTCATCAGTCTCACTGCAAGTAGAATGCTATGTTACTGTAAATCTACGGATTATTTTAAGCTCAAATATTTGTCTGGACACCGGTAAAATGAAAGGGAACTTTCACAGTAAATCCCAAAATATACCTAAACCTGATTTTAAAAGCTTTACCAGCATATGAAACCACTTAAGTAATAAAATTTTACATAAAATTGAATGGATCTTACAGAGGTAGGGCCTATTTTCATGAGGACACAGCAAGACCAGGGGCTCTTCCGTCTCACCTAGAAATTGAAATTTGGATGATCCTTAGGGATTTGTTTAACCATAAGTTCCCCAGACTCACGGTGGAGGTTACTAAGTCACATCACTGACCCCCCCCCCCCACTAAACCACACGATGACTGAGCATATTGTTAGGGATGAAGTTAGTAATATGACGTTACAATCCTCGTTTATTACGGTAATGACTCCAATTTTCGCTAAAAGCCATCAGCAGTAGTCCCCGAAGCCGCGCCACGCCGAAATGACGGTGGCGAATGTGTGATTCAGTATCGGTGGCGGGGTGCCGCCAGGCGCGCCAAAAATTTTTTTGGCGGCGCGCCGCCGATTTTAGACCGGCGGCGTGCCACGGCGCGACGATTTTTCTGTTTAAAAATAATAATAAAAATTCCACTTCACCAAATACGTTCAACCTCGATTTTAGTAAGGATTTTTAAATGGTTGGCTAAAAACAGATAAGAACAATATGATAAAACCGGAATTTGTAGGGCCGTGTGGAAAGTGCTTATGTTCACCGTCGATCAGACCTACTAGAATTCTCATTTTTAGCCACTAGACCCAGGGAAACCTATGTTGTGTTTATGTTTAACTTCGCATTGTTCCTATAAAATCCCGTGTTTAATCATTTCCTTCTTGTTAATGATTTGGGCTAATGTGTGTGTAACTTTCAAAGTTTGAAGTTCAAACATCTCCTGTTCATCAAATACATACTAAAAGGAAGTGAAAAAAAAAACAATCAAATAACAGCATCGAAAAAACACTGTATACAAATCAGATACCATGGCTTAACAACACCAAAAATTTTAAATCAGCGGTTACATAACTTCAGTTACAATTGATGTAACAAAAGTGAGTTTGTTCACTCTGACTGGAGCCATTGATCTTTTTGCAGTCACTATCAGTCCTGTCGCGCTAAAAAGCCATTTAGCTGGGGCACTTGTGGCCGGTACAGCCAGAACTTGACGAGCATAAACTGCCACTCGCGGGATCTGATACTAGCATTGGACCTAGGGATGCCACAGAATGCCGCAAATGGGCTTCTTCTTTGTATCTGCTGAAATAAGCTGTTTTATAAGGGAGAACAAACCTGCACCTTCACCATAACGCTCCTTTGCCCTACACTACAGGAGGACCTAAACTGCACCTTTACCCTCTTTTCTTATCAACACGGAATAACCCTCCGAAATTCTTTTCTGAAAGAAGTGGTCAAGTTATAACGTTTCATGTCAAAGTTTAAAGCTGCTTCACCATCAGTGTGCTCTGTTAACTGTGCAAAAAAAAATGTAATTCATTTCTATAGATATATTTCTATACTAGCTCTAGATAATCTACCAAGCGGGAAACTACCGCAAATCAGCATCGATAAATAAATTAAACCCAAAACGAACAAAAATAACAATAAATAACTGAGTCAAACTCAAAACTAGCAGAAATTAACATAAGTTAAGCTCAAAACCCCTATCCCGTCCCAAGGCCAGAACATAATATGCAGTTTACTGAAAAATATAAATGTTTTTACTTTTATAACTTTAGTAAATCAAATAATATTAACATTTTGATTACTGAATATCAGTATATGTATATTAAACTGAAAATGCATATTCATTTGTATTTTTTCAGTGAAGTGCAAATTTTGTTCTGGCCTTGGGACGGCATAGGGGTTCTGTTCGTTTTATATTGACACAGTCTTTTCAGGGAAAAAGAAAATCATACTCTAAATCTTTTCGTTTTTTTAAGAATTTATAGTTTGGCCTGCTATTTGTATGCTGGAAAACAATTTTCAGCAAAATTTAACAACATAGATCCTTATCCCCCCCCCAATAAAAATCCTGGAGATTCGATCCTGGCTAACCGTAAAATTTCCTCATGACGGTTAATATACCTACTTTAAAGTAAATTAATTTCCATGGGAAGGCCAGTTCTCTGAAGTTTACTGATCTGATGTTTAGGTCCAATTTGGTCCTCTTACCCTAATTAGAACTGAGAAGCTCCAATTATTATCGTCAGGAATGGCTACTCCCTTAAAAATCTTTATTAGAAAGGATCATCATTTATTTCAGAGGTCTTTTTTTCAGGAGAGAAGGCCAGTCAGGCTTGTTTTATAACATTCAGCAGTTTTTGTTTTTGTTTTTCCGGCTACGAGACAAAATAGAGAGGTTCTGAAATGTCAAAGTTTCTTTGTCTTGTCCTTGCAGCTGTCTAAATTAATCCTAGAGTAATATGTCTATTCTCGCAGTTTTGCTGGCCATACACTCTTTCTGGGGATAAATGGTTCCTAATGATAAAAGCCATTCCTTACTTACAATACCTTACCACGGCCTGTTTGATCTTCCAAATTTGTCATTGCGCACATGTTCGTCACTAAGCTAAATTGCAAATTCGTAAATTCGCAAATTCGTAAGATTGCTGTTCAAATTCTAAGGAGAAGTATATTTTGAATCTCATTTAGAGATTTTCTGTCTCAGCAGCACACAAATTGAGTTTCATCTTTTTACTTTAAAGTTACCCTTTAACTTTGTTGCACAAAAGCGACTGGTAATTTGATTCATTAATGGATGGAGCCAGCACATTAAGTAATTTTATAGGATTGGAATTTTATATATGTTTTTGAAAGAATCTATCCCTTTCAAGAGTTGTGTTTTCAGGCACTGGGTTTGAAGCGTGTTTTGAGCAGGTTCAACGAAAATCGTTTTCAGGTTCGGGCTCCTCAATATTGTAACGTGCCAGAATAACGTGGTTGAACACGGGTTCTGAAAAGACATTCACCCGTGTTGAACACGACCTGTGTTGAACTCCATATTGGATATGGGTGGCCTGAAAACGAGGCTAAGGTTTAATGTACCAAAAACACTAAAAATAAAAAAACCCGACTCTTTAATTGGTTAAGTGTGAACTTACACAATCATATACGTCTTTGAAAATTCGGAATACCTGGGAGCTCTGTTCTTAATGAAAAATAACTCCATTTGCAGTTATGAAGTTTTGTGCTAGCGGGTGCCAGGTTTGAAAATACGGAACGTGTGTGAAAAATCAGCAGAAAATAAGCGGAAAAAATACCATCATGGGGATGTCGAAACTGTAAATTTCCTGATTGTTATAGCAAACGTCAAACACTGCCATAAATTTGAGCTATGCATTAATATGAGTATTATTAAAATTATGCACGATTAAACACTTCAAATTATTAGTTAATTGACTTATCTGCAAAAGCATCTTTTTCAACAGACCAATTAGGCTGTCCTGTTCTATTATATTTATCCATTTAGTTGACGTATCAATAGAATCTTTATTTTCTTCTGATTAAAAAATGATCACTTTTATTACTTAATCTTTACATATTCCTACAGGCCTTTTTTTTGTACGTTAGCCCTTTTGAACCAAACTGTTTCACCACCCAGTTGATTGGTGTATTATTTGACGATCAGATGCAGATAAAGTAGATTTTACAACCCTTTGTTTGGGCTTGCTTGTGAACAAGAAAAGTTTCCTCTTGTTTCGTTCAGTGTGGCCAGATTGGCTTATTTTACGCCAAACTGGCTTATTTTGTTGGCGACTGGCGTGAAAATTTTTGGAACTGGCTTGTGGCTTAAAACTTGGCTATTTTTATTTTGAACTGGCTTATTTCTTGGCGTGATTTACTTTTTCGGAAAGAATTTAAATTATTTGGCAATTCATCCGATTTTCCAACGAACGAACAAACGAACCAATGCTCAAGAAAGGTCAAACTCACGTTTTAACTCTATAGTCAAAATACGAATCTAACTACGGCACGGCGGTGAACTTTTCAAATTCTAAGAGACACGTGGCTTCGTGACAACAGCATAAAAAGCATCAGCCATTAAGTCATGGTGTTGAACTACAGCTGAAGGTACAGTATATTAGCGGTTACTTATTAGTATAGAATAATCCCAGGAATCAAACTCATAACAGGCATGTCTGTAACATCTACAGATCCTGTTTAACTGTTTAGTTCATGTGAGTCGTCCAGGAGTCGTCATGTACACTTTGGCTATTTTCTGTGGTTTGTATCTCTGTACAAACAGATTGGGTACACAGCCTAGCCGACTGTGTCCATATCCCGATGCATTGGGTACTGCCCCCAATATATTAGGTACCCCCATACCAGTTTTCACTTTTTGTCTAGACCTTGTCTGAGAAAATACATTTATTTATATTTTAGGTTTTCTTTGCATCACTTCAGTTTAAAGATGCTCACAGGAAGAAGCAGATTGGTCATTGGTCTTCTCAGAATATATGCAAAAGTGAAAATCACTATAGGGCAGTTGGGGATGTTAATTGTTTTATGTACTACCATCAATATAATGCACTACTTCACCCCTGCAGTAGTACACCAAAGGATCTGCACCTAAGAATTTGAGTGCTACACCCCACAATCAGTACTACATTAAACATGGCATAGGTCCTACTACGCTATATATGGAGTAGGTCCTGCTATGCTATATATGGAGTAGTACATTTGGTTAGATGTAGGTATCAAACTCTGAGGCACAGATCCTGTGGTACACCACTACAGTGGTGAAGGAGTACATTATATGTTGATGGTTGTACATGAAACAATTAATTCCTAACTGGTATGGGGGGTACCCAATGCATTGAGGTGTGTACCTCAATGCAGTGGCGACCAGCAAATTGGGTACATGCCACAGAAAAATAGCTGGTGTACATGACTGGTTTGCACCCCCATTTTTAGCAGTGATGAGCATCAGCTTGTGACATAAGCAAACCTGAAGCAATCAATCTTGTTTCAGACTCACTTTTATTCATTTTCCCCAATGTGTTAGCCTATAGTTAAATACTAGAGAAATTAGTTATATATAATATAGGCTAATAGCTAATATGTAATAAAGTACCATATAATACTAATGAAAATATCAGAAAGAGATATATAAGTACAGGAGCACAATAAGTAGATGAGTTACCCTTGCTTTGATGTCTGATTTCTTTGTTCCTGTTGCTGTAGCCTAGGCCTATAGGGTAAGACTCCTAGTAATTAGCCAGTGCCTAATCTGATCTGTATCTCTGATTAGAATGTAGTATGTCCTTCACCTGGCAGCTGAGACTTTAATCTTGACCACTACTAATTTTCAGAATTATCAATCTTGGCCAATAGTCTACAAATCTTGACCACAACATTGATAATTAAACATGAGACATTGCCTTTAACAGACAGCAACTATGGTAGTTATCCTATAGTTTTGTTATTTAGAAAAAAACCTTTCAGATATTGAAATAAACAAGGTTCATTGTTATATTAAATTTAATCAATCAACTGTAGACAATCAAGGCACGTGTCCTGAAAATCAGATCATTGACCCCTCTTCTTTCTTGGCTGGGTTGACAATAGATCCAAATCTTTAATTTGTTCTTCTTTTCTCATGATAAGTTCATACACTTCTTCTTGGGAGAATTCAATTTTTACTGAATGAGATAATCCCTTACTACATAGTTTCTCTTGTTGTAAAATTATGTTACTGTTATAGTAAACTGCCTTGTTGTAAACACTGCTTATTAATATTCAAAATGTGGATGAATATGGAAAGATGTAAATCTGCTATTAGCTAAAAATGTGAGGTAACATCACAGTAGGGTTTATCTAATTCAATATAGTCAGCGTATTTAGACCTACTATATATGGTGCTGTAGATTGAGATCCATTGACAGTCTTCTTTCCAGTATTTTACAGTTCAACAGTATATGTTCAGGGGTTTCTTCGTTGTTTTTACAGTACCTGCAAAATGGGCTATTGGCAACTTCTCCATTTGGCTGCTTTATTTTGTATGAGGGAGAGTGGTGGTTGAAGTTAGCTGTATTTGAACACAGGCAGTTGAACCAGACTGATTGTGTACTGGTTGGAAAGGGGGATAAATTTGGTGGCTTTAATTCAAGCAATGTTTTTAGTCATAATCAAGTTGTATCCCTTATAGTTAGAGATTTCACTGGTTCCATTTGGCTTTTTGCTTCTTGCTTTTCCATCTTGTCTGCGTTTTCATTTCCTTCTTTACCTAGATGACGAGGTATATATTGAAATTTAGTAACAAAACCTAATCTTCCAAGGCTGCTTAGGTTTTCTTTGGTATGATGTAGGCCTGTGCCCAGCGTTTCAAAGTTAGTGTTTCGTAGGATATAGAGAGGAGATTTAAAGTCAGAGAATATTACTATATGTTAATTGTTCTGTTTCAGTTTAATTAGGGTCTCTAAGCACAAATTGATTGCAGCTACTTCAGCTGTTAGTGTGCTGGTCCCCGCCTTGTGTTTTTTCACAATGCATAGGCTGAGCTCTTTTAAAAAGCATCCTCTTCCACATCCATCTTCACTTAAAGATCGATCAACATATACTTAGGCATATCCATTAAATTCCCTTTTTAAGAGCTGTTTGAAATCATGGATTGGAGTTTGGGATTCAATTTATTCCTATTTTGAGGGGGGGAATTCTAGTTTAACCCTGGGGTGATTGATCCCCAACTAAATTTGAATTCAACTCCTTCATACTCTGTTCCAGTCTACTCATGCAGGGTGGGCTTATAATAAAAATTAACCAAGAAAATATTGATTTTTAAAAGATATAATCAGTTAGAATAACATAACTACAAGTGTAACTTGACCCCACAAAACCCCTGGAGAAAGGTATTTAAGTTATGAAATTTGTCCATTGTTTATATAAACTAGGGTGAATCGGGTAAAGTCCGACACCTTAACATGTTTTTTTTTGTTAAATTGACTCTCAAGATTTTTTTTTATGAGTATCTCATATCATCTTCTATCAACCTTTTGTTACAACAGTTTCCCATATTATTCACTTTCTGATTTTCCCATATACTTTGCTTGTAGCCCATCACCAGGTCTCAAAGTTGGTGCAGTCTGCTAGGTTGGACCTACCCCAGCTTCTGGGGAAGTGCAACATATCCTACTAGCTTTTTTCAACAATATGTCAAAAATAATATGACTTCACCATCTTAAAGGGCATCGAGGAATCACTATAAGTCCATAAGCAGACAATTTTTATGTCAAACTGACTGGCATCAAAAGGTCACAGACCATACTTTTTTCTTGCTGTGGGGTAACTCCGACAGTGTCGGACTTACCCAACAGATAAACGTTACAAGTATCATAGCCGAGGTGCACAAATCACTGAATGTAAAATGATTGCTTGTATTTTAAAAAAGAAAAACATATCACACAAAATATGGTTTGACTCCAGATACAAAAAGTTACTCATATATGTTGTAGCTTACGTGTATGGGCATAAAACAAAGATCTACTGACGCTTGCTAGTAACTGCCTTGTACGATACAATAACCTGACGGATTTGGGGTATTTCAAATGGTCCGGTTTTCCCACCAAGTTTACTGGTCCTGCTTAATGTATTTGTCTTCTACAGTGATCGAAATCGTCTTTCTTGGCCAATTGAAAGAGTAGGTGTGCAAGGCTCAAGCAGTGAAGAAACTTGAGCTTAACTTTTCCTCGTCAGGGAAAGTCTAGAACCCTTCCTATGTAACCTTGTTCGTCATTCCTTGCATCGTATCTAACTGCATAGTACTCATTTAGCTTGGGAACAATCTTTTGCTTACTGGGTGTCTCCTTGTCATTGCTGTCACTTTCTTGAACAGTATCTTGAATACTCTGATCATCCTCATCAGAGCTCGAAGTTCAAGGCTGATATCTGATTCGCTATCACCCGTATCTCTATTGGCTTCCCTCTTAGGAAATTTTTTTTTCGATTTTATACCCTTCCCATCTGAACTTTTCTTCTTCCTTTGCCCTTTTGTTTTCAGATTTTCTTCCCTCTTAAGCACCTCTAGATGTTCTTTTGATGTTATCACTTCTGCCTCTCGTGCAATTTTCTTCCGTTTTTCTAGTCCTGAAACTGATGGTAGGTCGGGCCGCTTCATTGAGTGAAGAAGAATCTTTTCAAAAGTTTTTGATTGGTTGCCAAGCAATTTCTTTGGACTAAAGGTAACAGAAAAGGTAATTTTTTTTAGTTCAGTGTTGACAGTGGTTGTGACTTTAGATTTGCCTGAATTTTTCTCCTGCTCCTTTTTCATTTGTGCATAGCGTCTCAACTTGGTAGGTTCAAACTTGGTTTGGTCAATTACGGATGGGTTTCATCTCATTGGAACACTCAGGTCAAAGATTCCAGTTGCTTTGAACGACTTTTCAATCAGACTAGGAGTGAAATAGGTATCCCATACCTTTGATAAGAAGACAGTACAAAATCCTTCTTTGACAGAATGTTGCCAGGTGTGCCCTCTGCCATTTCGAGAGATTCTGATCATAAGACACTTTCATTCTCTTGAAAACCACTTTATCGAGAGGTTGAAGCATGTGGAGGTAGCTTGAGAATTGTCACGTTAATTTCGTTTGCAAGTTTTGCAAGAGCAAGAGAAAGCTTTGCAAGTTTTGCAAGAGCATGTGTGCCATGTCCATCTAAGATGAGAAGTGGCTTTCCCTTTACATGAGGAAGAAACTGGAATTCAAACCAGTTCATAAAGAGATCAGACGTCATCCACCCTTTATTGGTAGATGAGTAAGATGCATCAGGGTAAGCTCCATCTGCAGGTATCCATGAGGTCCCGGTATTCTTTGCAGAGAAAACTATTAAAGGTGTGAATTTTTCTCCGTTTGCACTGATACAAACCAAGGCAGTTGTATTTTCACGTCCATTACCACCTGTTCTACGAGTGGCTGGTGAGCCTTTGGCTCCAGCAACTTTCGTGTTGCCAGGATCCCTGCAGAAAGATGTCTCATCCAAATTAAACCAGCACTGGGGCTTGTCAAGAATATCCATTGCCGTGGCAGTTTCATATAACAGCTCATAAAAACCATACATTATGAAGGGGTCAGATTGCTGCATAAAGTCTTTGTTTTCTAACCTTCTTGGTTTCGCTAGTGAAATTTTGTTTCGGCACTTGAACCCTCACCCCACCAGTCATGACCAAGGCCGGTTGTCCTTAAATCTTGTTTGAACTTTGTTCTTGATGAGATAGTCTTGGACTTGGTCAAAAATTCCCTGCTTGCTGAGACCTATGCCCCACTTTCTCGGTGTATTCGGAGACCTCTGAGCCATATCCTTTTCTATTTCAGCAGGAATTTCTTTTTGACTCCTCCTCCACCACAAACTGTTTTTTTTACTTTTATCTTCTTCATGATGGTCATGCAAGGTAGTGCGGTGTTTTGAAATACTTTCGAAGCCTGTAGCATAGACATTCTCTTTGAAGATATCTCTGCTAGCGCGTTTTGTAGCTGAGTTGCATCATATTTTCCTCCAACCCTGCGTTGTGTTTTCCGAACATGAGCCCTCAGGCATCCAGAAGACAAAGGAATTATAATGAATGGATGAATTTATTCGAAGGAATTCAGAATGAATTGATGAATGGTTCGAAAACTCCGTCACAAGCAGGTGTGCAAAAATCTGCAAACAGCCAGTAGCAGAATTCCAAAAGCTGCCAACACTTTAGCAGCAAAATCCGTGATTTGACAGCTTTTCTTTGAGCAAGAAGTATTTCTAGGTAGGTACTGCAGTGGTAACTACAACTTAGTATAGCTTGCGGTTAGAAATATCAATAGTTTTCTTAATCATATTTAATCATATTAAAGTACTGTCTCATATTTATTCTAATACTGCTAATGGTGTATAGTATTCAAAGCCCTGGTGAGCAGTATATAGCTTACTGCTGGTAGTTTATGGATTGAGTTGTACACTCCAATGATATTGGTATTATGAAAATAATACACACCCAACTGCATTCTTAATATTCATTGATCACTGTACTACAACTATAAAAGGTCAGTATTCTTTTACTAGCGTAGGAAGAAAGGTCAGTAATTCAGTAATCTATGTCTGGTTTTGATGTGTAGTAAATAATTGAGATAATAAACTTTTGAAAATAGTGAAAAAATTATTTCAAGTCAAGTGAAAGCATGTTAAGCTAGGGGTGGATTGTCGTCAGTGATAAACGTCAGGGGTGGCAACTCATAGTGATTTTTGGGGAACCGATTTTGATAATGGCGCTTATGAAGACAGATTTTGGGGGAAACCAAAAATTTGGGGATAGTGGAAGCACTGGTATTTTTGAAAAAAAAATGCCAATACCATTAGCTATGAAATCCGTCCACGTTATTTATAATATGTTATCCCACTTTGCACGCTAGTGGATACGACTTAGTTTTGATAACTTTTTCTTGAGCAAAAATTATTTTATATGTAAAAAGGGTATTTTCAGACAAAATCTGCCAACAAATTTGACACATGCCAAGTAGCATTTCTACTTTGCTACACTTTTTGCACGGCATGTCACAAGTAAAGGTTAAGACGAAAAAAAAAATTACAGGGAGAAAGATAAACGAAAGTAGGCACAGAACTGCAAGGAGATGAATGATCAACACAATTACATTCCACTAAGTTAGTAAAGCCATCTAAGGATGGTTACTGGCTTCAACCTTTATTATCTAAAGCTTAGAATCTGTTCTACAATTTAAAATATCCATTCTTATACATAAAAGTCTGACACCCCAGCCAAACTTCGTAGGGGTGACCGACATGTCGGACTTTCCCCAGATGGCTATCGGGGGTAAGACCGACACCCTTATCTCCTGTTCCAACGACAACATTAGCTTGTTTTAAAAATCAGGAAGATGCTCCTGGTCTTCTAGTTTCTAAGAAATGAAAAAAAAAATTCTCTATCTCTCTTAATTTATAATCTGCATAAGTTAAAGTAAAGTCACCTGTGTTCCTAAAAACTGCTGTCCAAAACTTCAAAAACCTCTGAACAGAAGGCGTGCTAACTCTGCCAGAAGTTGATGGCACTGTTGCCTACTGCTACTAATATGGAAGAAAATATGAAAGCCTCACAGATAATGGATCTGTGACAAATTGAAGGTTTGGGGCCTGATCTGACTTAATGTCGGACTTTCCTGATTCACCTGGCTTTAAGGCAGTTGAGAAAGATGTGAGAATTTTTTCCATGGGGGGGGGGGGGTTTGGGTATTAGGCCTAATGAAGAATACCATATGAACTTCAGAGAGGGCTCATTTGATTGGAAATTGAAAGTGTCCTAGTTCACTTTTTAAGCATCACAAGATATTGGAGTGGTGCAGCCAGCTCCCCCCACAAGCCTCTTTTTTTCCTGATGCATCCAATAAAAATTCTAAATGTTTCCAATAAAAATGTTCAAAGATCATATAACAAAAATTCTGGTGCACCAACACAACCACCCAGGGCAGGCATTGTAGGTTGTGTCCTGGGGGCATATATGGAGTCTTATGGAAGGGATGCTCATATTCACTTCAAAAGAGGGCTCATTTAATTGGAAATTGAAAGCTCTAGTTCAGTTTTAAAGAGTCAAAAGGGATTGGAGGACACCTAGCCCCCCTCCCCTCCATTCCCTTTTTTCCTCAAACCCATCCGATAAGAACTTTGAGATAGCTTTTTTTTAAAATAGTTCAAACATAATATAACAAAAATTTAGGTGACAACACACTCCCCCAGGGCCCAGGGGCAGGTGCTGTAAGTTATATCCTAGGGAATATATGGCTCTAATTGAAGGGGTACCTGTAAAAACTTCAGAGATGGCTCTTTTGAGTGGACGTATACAGTTCTAGTTCAGTTTTTTAGAGTGAAAAGATATTGGAGGCAACTAGCCCCCCCATGCTCCTTTTCTCCCAAATGCATCCAATAAAAATTTTGAGATAGCCATTAAGTTAAGAATTGCTCAAAAGTCAGATAGCAAAAATTCAGGTGTCCTCACTGCCCCCCAGGGCCTGGGGCAGGCATTGAAAGTTGTGCCGCATTGGGTCACAGAGTATCATTATAGTAATCGGAGGTCTGACTCAGTGAAATTATGGGATACTGAAATTGCAGCGCACACACGGACAGTGCTCGAACTAACACAGGAGAAATCGAGCCGGTGGGCGTCCTCGTCAATAATTTTCCTGAACTGTTGGACAGGAAAGTAATGCATGGTCGAGCATTTTCTGAACATAGCGCGCGGTAATTTCTGTAAAGTCTCTAGAATTCCACATGGGGTGGAAGTTTATTGCAATTCTACTAATGTAGTCCTCAAAATAATTTCTACACTGGAACTGGAACTTCCGCAAACCGGAGAAGCGAATTGAAAGGTGGATAATGCCAGTAGGATCAAAGGACCTGAATAGTGGTGAGTATTTCTACAAACGGCCGTCGAAAACTTGGACACCATTAAAAGTAAAGTTAGATTTTGGGCAAAAAATTGTCTGGCTTATTTTTGGCTTGTTTTTCAAAGGCTGCGGCTTACTTTTTTGTTCACAATCTGGCCACACTGGTTTCGTTTTACGATTCAGTTGGGCAACATAGGAGAGAATTTACGTAACGAAAGCCTTAATAATTGTGTAGCAACCAAAGAAAATTGTAGTGAAATCCGGTTGTAAGGCATAAATACACCTAAGATTGAGCCAAGAGGCAAAAATTGTTTTCGATGTCCTACTGGTACTGTAATATCGGTGAAACCAGGCAACCAACTTTGAAGTCTTATTTTGAAGATAAGAAGCTATTTTAGTTGTTCAGACTCAAAGTCGGTTTACCTTAGTCTAAAAGATTTTAGCGTCCAAGTGTATAATTCATCATTAGATGTGTATGCCTATCAGGAAATTCCTTACAAAAAGAATTAGTAACTCAAGATGACTTAAATAATCTTAGTAATTGATGAATGATTCTAAACTCTAATGTGAATAATTATATACCAACATGCTCATCAACATAGTTTCCTTGCTCGAAAACATAAGAAAGCATAAGAAAAATTCTCAGCTTGTCCCCCCAAAGATTACTAGTACATTGTGACTAAAATCATCAATTAATTGCTCACTTTACCCGTCAAATTACAAATCGCTTTTGGACTATAGAACATACTTTAGACTCTAGTTCAACCCGTGCCGTCAGAGGCATTAAGCAAGACTCCGTTCGTACCTCAAGTTTGTTGCAGCTACGAAGTCCTCCCACATTGGTTGGATGTAGTTATCAAGCCTGTGCAGGTCTGCCTGATAGTTATACCATAATGTGTTCCGGGGCCTTCCCACACATAGAGCTTACCGATAACATAGCGAGAAGAAAATGAAATTTTAATTTACAGGCTGTGGGATCGGACAGTTTTAATAGGAGAGTATGAAAACACTTCTTCTAAAAAATGTACATGGTGATACGCAGGGGCGTTCCGAGGCTCATTTTATTGAGGGGGTGATCTTCGTAAATTTTACCGAATCGCTACCTGATTTATGCCGAATTATCTACAGACATCAAGAATTTTGCTAAATTTCGGCCAATTTTTCAAAATTACTGCCGAATTTTTCGCCTTTGGCGAAAATTTTACCGAATGCCAAAAAAAATTGGATGGACGACTCGCCCTACCTCGGGACGCCCCTGGTGATGCGTATAATTTGTATTACGGCTCATAGAACCACTCATATTAGGTGAGAAACTAGCTAATAAACTTTTTTTTCAAGAA
Source organism: Artemia sp. Qi Xiang Cuo (assembly GCF_049724085.1). Lineage (NCBI taxonomy): Eukaryota > Metazoa > Arthropoda > Branchiopoda > Anostraca > Artemiidae > Artemia > Artemia sp. Qi Xiang Cuo. Next base: position 59,749,594 of record NC_142805.1, read on the forward strand.
AATGTCGATGGATGAAGTTTTTGAGATCACCGACTTCACGGATGTGACTGATTGGGAAAAGTTTATTTCGAATATAGAAGAAGTCCTGCTTTCTTGGGGTATTCATGCTGTATCTTTGGATGAAGAAAATGAAAAGACTAAAACATGGGAGAAAAAATCATCTACTGTTTGCTTTGCTGGTAAGAGCCGTAAATCTTTAGCTTCTTTTGCCTTTTTCTGGTAAAATCTGCTACGTAACTCTAGAACTATTTTCTGAAATAGATAGCCTTATATGATTTTCTAACTGGGATCATTTGAATTGAAAGCATCATATTAAGACTTCATCGTCAGTGAAAAGTAAAAACTTTGTTTCCGAAACTGTTCAAATTTTAAAATTGTTCAGGAGAGCACAGGAAAACTTTTCAAAATTGAATGTAAAACTTTAAGATATGAAGTATTCTATTGCTGATAGCCAGAAGCAGCGTCGTGTTTGTGCGGTAGGGGCTGAAGGCTGCTTGGATTGCCGACTGACGTATATGACTCATTGGGAGGGGCGTATTTCAAGCATAGAAGGAGGCCTGATTTCATGGGGTCTTTCTGCTTTGTTTTTGGATGAACAGACGAAACATGGAAGAAAAAATCCACCTATTGTTTGCTTTGCTGTTAAGTGCTGTATATCTCTACCATTTTTTTGCTCTTACCCTTTCTAGTAAAATCTATTGTTTAGTTTTGGAACTATTTTTTTTAAATATGAAACTTTATAAATATTTTTAACAAGCCATATCACCATTTTATCGCCGGTGAACAGAAAATACTTCGAAATATTTCCAAATTGTTTTTGAAATGTGTATTTTTTGTACAGCTGAGTGGAAATACTTTACGAAATTGAATTTAGATATTTAAGATACGAGGTATAGCCAGAGGCAGTTTCGTATTTGCGGGGAGGGAGGCTGATGGGTTTAAGGAATATTGACTTCCTTAATGTGCCTAGTAGGGAAAAGAATATCGGAATTGTCTAAGAAGTCCTGCTTTCATGGAGCCTTTATGCCCTATTATTAAAAAAATATAATAAAAAGGTCACAACAGAGAAGAAACAATTCCCTTTTTTTGGATTTTTTTGAAATTTTTTATGCGGTAAACGTTGAGTTTTTTTCTTTGCTAATATTTGCTGCGTAATTTAAAAATGTATCGTTTCTTAATCTTTCAAGTTTTTAGAATTCCCTGAAAAAAATATTGCATTTTATATTTCACTCAATTTTTTTTTTAATTAAATCAGTGCTACATCAGCATTTTCCCATGTAAGGCAAAAGACATTTCAATGCCTTGTAGTATCTCCTTCAAAATGAAAACAAACTCCCTGTAAAAGTTGGATGAGGTACAATGGAAAATGATAGTACATATTAAGGTTTTTATTGTGACAAATAAAAAAGGAGACATAAAAAGATTTAACTGTTGTTGGGTGAGGTAAGGTAGAAAAGTAATGAGACTGTTTTTTTCTTAAAAAATTTTGGATTCAATTCGAACATTGATATTATCCACTTCAAGGTAGCTCCCTCGGGTAGCTACCCACCACTAGAGACGTTGTTCCCACTCTTCGAAGCAGCGCGTAGTCTTCAACCATTATTTTCTTCAGAATGTCTTTTATAGCCTTTTGGATGGTTTTCTAAAGTCACAAAATGACGGCAAATCGTTTTGGTCACTTCAAAAGGGCATCAGCGTTTTAATTTTCGTTCAAATGAGCCCTCTCCCGATATTTTAGGGCCATTGGTTCAATACGATCACCTCTGGGATAAACAAACACGCTCTATTGAGGTAGTGGTCGACATTAATTCCGACGAGACCGTCTTTTTGTTCTTTTAAAAGGAGTTTATATGCCTGACCTAGTAAAACAGGTAATTGCTCAGGTGCATACGCTTTCCTACCTATGGTTTGTTAGTTACCGTTTCTGAATCAGATTTAAATGACAATTTTTTCCACTAGACATTTATTTTCAGAACGTATTTTAAAACCTATCACTGTGATCCGTTGCTCGTTCTACTAGATTACAGCTATTGCTGCTGCTATGACGCTAAACGTAACATTTATATTGCTATTACAGGCTACCCCTTTACGATAGTCTATGATTGGCTTACCGGTGTTCCATCTTCCACTGAGTCGTTTCTTCGTCCCTGGAAAGATCTTATGAAGAAAGAAGATGATTTTTCGTCTCTTGGCTTGCATCCTATATTTCGTCATTATGGACTTACAGAATTTGTCACCATTTTTCCTGAAGGAGGACAGAGTGTCCTGAACGAGAGTAGGATAAAACTGCTGATGAGCTCGATCAGGATCGCGCTCCAAAACACTAAGTGGTAAATTTAGATTGGATTAATTTAATCTAATTGTTGGTTTGATTAATTAATTTAATAGACTGAATTAATATTTCCTGAAGGAAGACAGGGTGACCTGAATGAGATTAGGATAAATCTGATGATGAGCTCTGTTGGGATTGTGCTCCAAAACACTAAGTGTTAAAAAATATTAGATATAATAGTTAGATTTAATAAATTTAATTCAATTCTTTGATTTGATTTATTAATTTAATTTGATAGAGTTCATTAATCTCAAGAACACTAAGTGGTAAAACGAAATCAGGTTTTTGTATATGAAAAAGATTAAACTAAAAATTAGATAGAATTGTATTTGAAACGCGTAATGAAATTCGATTAGATTAGAAATTAGATTTTAAATGAAATTAGAATTAGGTAAAATGAATCAGATTTATTCATTGCTTTAATTACTTGAATTAGCTGCTGATGAGCTCTGTCAGGTTTGTGTTCCAAAACACCAAGTGGTAAAACGAGACTAGATAAATTTATTAGATTTAATCAATTGATTTAATTATTTTCGTGTAATTTATTGATTTAATTAATTAATTTAATTGAATTAATTTCATGAATTTTTCCTGAAGGAGGACAGGGTGACCTATATGAGAGCAGGATACAGCTGCTGATGAGGTCTGTCAAGATTGTGCTTGAATACATTCAGTGTAAATCGATAATTTATTTTAATGAATTTCATAAATTTTTGATAAGTTTAATTTATAGTCAATTTATTGAAGAAGTCTAATTATATGTAATGAATTGATTTAATTAATTATTTATTTAATGTAGTAATTAATTAAAATAATTAATTATTAATTAATTAAATTAATAGATGTCATTAGTTTTGCCTGAAGGAGGGCACGTGTGTTGAATGAGAGCAGGATAAAGCTGCTGATGAGCTTTGTCAGCATTGCACTTCAGATACTAAGTGTTTTACCTTAGATTAGGATTAATAAGATGAGATTGATTAAACTTAATTAGATTAGTTACTTTCAACTAAGTGTTCTAATTAATTTTATTTCATCTAATTAATGGTTTAATTAACTGAGTTGATAGATTTAGTTAATTTCTCCTTAAAAGGACAGGGTGTCCTGAATGAGCGTAGGATCAAACTGTTGATGAGCTCTTTCAGTATTATGATCCAAAAGACCAAGTGGAAAAATAAAATTAGTTTAATTTATTTAACCAGGCTAATTAGACTCAACTAATTATTTAATTTTATTTACTTGACTAATTAACGTATTTTAGTAAATTTCATTAATTTTTTCTGAAGGAGGATAGGGTGTCATAATTGAGAGCAAGATAAAACAGCTGATAAGCTCTGTCAAGATTTTGCTCCAAAACACAAAGGTTCTAGATTAAGTTAAAATTAATAAGATTAGATTAACTTTGTTAATTAGATTTAGTTAGGATAGTTACATTTAATTAATTTCATTTTCCCGAAGGGGGAAAGGATTTCCTGAATGAGAAAAGGATAAAGCTGCTGCTTAGCTCTGTCTCAGAATTCTGTTCCAAGACACTAAGCGGTAAAATTACATTTTGTTTAATTTAAATAGTTATATTTAGGTAGATTACATTAAATTAATTAATTTTGTTATCTTTAGTTTCTACTCATCTTTTAATTTTTTTTTGAAACATCAAAAATTCGTTATGAAAAAAACTTCTGATAAAAATTATCATAAAACGAGTGTGGGTAGCCAAATTAATACAAAACTCTCGGTGACCCCTGGGGCAAATACAACTTAGCAAATTGTTTTTGGTAGTTATATTAGGGTTTTTGTTCTGGGGGGGGGGAGTATTTTTCAGAGGGGGGTTTACAAAAAAAGAACTTTCAGAAGAGCAACAAAAATTTGTTAGTATTATTTTATTTTACGATTCGGCCAAAAATATCAGTTGTATGTGTGTGTTGGGGGGGGGGGATATTAATTAATATCAGTTTGCAGAACAAACTGATAATCTAAAGTTCACATTTTATAAAGACTTCTTCATATGGCCAAAATTAATTGTTAAATCAAGCTCCAGTTTTGTCAGGCCTCATTGCTCCTTAGTCCTTTTATGCTAGTCGTAGTTATTGTATGGCCAATTCTTCGAACTTTGCTCTCATTTTGCCGCTTTAGTGCTTTGTATTTTAATGCCTGATGTAATAAATTTTGTGAAATTTTGTGAAATGAAAATATTAGGCTACCTACTAAGACTTGGACGCATTTTTGTCAAGGATGGCCAAAAAATCTGGGCACTACAGTAATAGAAAAGCTTTTTTTAATTTCATCAAAAGAATATAAACATAAAATATGAACGGGAGATTTTGAAACAAAATTAAACTCGCTTCTCTGGCAAAAGTAAATATATATGTGTTTGATAATAAAAAAATAGAAATAGAATTTGCATCAGCAGTTCGAAATGAAATAATACATTGTATTAGGACTGCATCTCCAAAGTGTTGTAAAGTTGAATAACATGAAAAAGTAAATATAAATGTAAATGTGAAATATAATAGTAAAAGTAAAGTTGAAAAAGTAAATATAAATTTAAAGAAAATAGAAACAGAAGTTAAATCAGCAGTCTGAAATAAAATAACACATTGTATTTCGGACTGCATCTCCAAAGTGTGGTAAAGTTGAATAACTTGAAAAAGTAAATATAAATGTAAATGTAAAATATAAAAGTAAAAGTAAAGTCGAAAAAGTAAATATAAATGCAAGAAAATAGAAACAGAAGTTAAATCAGCAGTTTGAAATAAAATAATACATTGTATTTCGGACTGCATCTCCAAAGTGTGGTAAAGTTCAATAACTTGAAAAAGTAAAAGTATATATAAATGTAAATGTAAAATATAAAAGTAAAAGTAAAGTCGAAAAAGTAAATATAAATGTAAAGAAAATAGAGACAGAAGTTAAATCAGCGGCTTGAAATAAAATAATACATTGTATTTAGGACTGCATCTCCAAAGTGTGGTAAAGTTCAATAACTTGAAAAAGTAAAAGTATATATAAATGTAAATGTAAAATATAAAAGTAAAAGTAAAGTCGAAAAAGTAAATATAAATGTAAAGAAAATAGAGACAGAAGTTAAATCAGCGGCTTGAAATAAAATAATACATTGTGTTTAGGACTGCATCTCCAAAGTGTGGTAAAGTTGAATAACTTGTAACGAGACAAATTATTCTTCAAATAAAAATGGAAGGTGAAGAGAAATCATATCTCGAACAAAGCATAACACATCAAAACTATTAATTGGTTCTTTTCACTGAATATAAACATCCCTGAGATACACTGTTACAAACTCTTAAGGAAAAAGCATGCGTGCCCTTTTCTACTTTTTATTTCATTGACACATGGGAAGGAGAATGGGAGTGAAAGGGGCAGAGGAGGTAGGGACTTAAGGGGACAGAGGAGAGGGACGATTCAAAGAAATTATAATGCTGATTTTATGTCTTTTGAATATCCTCTTTTTTATGCTATTGACCAATCGTTGTAGAACAAAATGGCTATGTAATATGTGTAGCAACAAGTAAAAAGGTGAATTGCTCAATATTTTCATTTTGTCACTGAGCGACTTTGTCACTCTGACAATACTTTGAAACCAGCTTTTGAGCAAATGAAATAATGCCTTACCTGCTATCTTGTCAGAAGTTCCTGGATACCTTGCCAGATGACATTGAACTTCCTCTGGTTGGTATTTAAGACAGAAAAAAAGTTTTGTTGTCAGTCTTACTGTGAAAGATTGGCTCCACAACGACCCTAGACTTGAAAAAATGAGAATGTAATCTTTTGAACCCTGTCACTCATCCATCCGGGAAGTAAATGCAGCGCATAACGCGATTGAGAAATGTTTTTGGAACCCAGATGCACACACTTTGCTTTATCTGACTTGAGAATTACTTTGGAAGAAAGCTCCGTCCTAAGGTTGTCTTACAGATGACTGATGACAAGTTTTCTGGTTACCAGGCAGCCGCGAGGGAGTGGAAATGTTGTAGGGCCGCTTACTTGAACGCAAAAATGCACGAGTTCTGCCAGCAATATTTTCTGGGATATTGAGCTGCCAGGGATATTGGGTTTGATCCAAAACGTCTGTTGCAGAAGATATTTGTAAGATAGCTCTAAAGTGAATTTACAGGATGCAAGGATGGGAATACAGGATGCAAGATATCAAATGTGTCGTTGGCCTGTCATTGTATGAGTGACATGTCAGTGACATAATAGTGACGTTTCATTGTGACAACAGCCTAGTCAGTATATTTTCAGCTAGACCTATTTCAGTACAAATTCAAAGCTCAAAATTTAAAGCTTCAAGTGAAATATTTCTGATTGTAGGCCACTGAACAAAAAGCAATCTAAGTTAACTACCAAATGAAAAAAAAAACACTTTAGAAAAAAAAATATTGGGCAAGGCCCGTGACCCCCCGCCCAAATCATGCATACACTTGCCCCACTCTCAAGTCTCATTCCCTGAAACACTTGCCCCATTCTCAAGCCTCATTCCCTCAAACATTCCCTCAAACACTTGCCCCACTCTCAAGCCTTATTCCCTCAAACATTGTCTGGATAAGTAAATGAAACACAGTCATTAAAAAATAGGGATTTTGTCCCGTAACCCCACCCTACATCTCCAGTTAAGGCTCATGAAAAGTTTGCCTTACTAAAGAAGATACTGTGGTCTGTAGGAATAGCCCCATGTAAATTGACAGGCATCAAGTCACTACTTAAATTTCTTTCAACTGAGCACGCTGCTTACTTCTGTAGAATAATATCAAGCCCCAAGCAGGGAAGATAGAGTTAACAAAAATTGAGAATCTGTTAAAATTTCTTGCCCCAAAGAACATGCAGTGGACACATCGGGTTTAAACCTGCACTACTGACAAGGAGTTAGAAATGAATGAAATTATGTTTCGTTTTCCATTTTTCACTTGTTTTTTTTCTGCTATGAAGATTATATCTGCAACACTTGAAGTAATTTAAGTTGAAAGAAGCGATGAAACGAGCCAAAACAGTACTTCGTTTTATTTGAATTGGACAACTTGTTTAGCACTTGTGAGTCGTTTTCTCGTGCCTACAGTTTCCAATCCAAAATTTAGGGAGTTTACGCTTGTAATAGTTTTTTTTTTTGAATTAAGAAATTGATTGATTGATTGAATATCGTATCTCTATTTCACTCGTGAAATAGAGTTATAACTTGAAAAAATGCTTTTCAAGAATGGATTGGTTTTATATATGTTTTTTTTTATGTATAGAATAGAATATTGCTGAGTAGTTTCAAACAGTTCGTGGTAACGAACTGTAAGTAAGGACTGACCCGGCTCAACAGTAACCGAAACAAAAAACAGAATTTTAATACCAATAGATACATCAAAAGAATCAGATGTTTGCTGATTTCAAATATATACGTTTCATTAAGTTGTCTTACCTATTAAAAGCTACGCGCCTGAGAAAATTTGCCTTATTTTCGAAAAAAGTGGGAAACACCTTCTAAACATCTTAGAACTTTAATGAAAATCACACAATCAGATTCAGCGTATCAGAAAATCCTACTGTAGAGGTTTCAAGCCCCTATCTGCAAAAATGTGGAATTCTGTATTTTTTGCCAGAAGAAAGATCAGGGATGCGTGTTTATTTGTTGCTGTTTTTTTTTCAGGGGTGATGGTATCGACCCAGTGATCCTAGAATATCGCGAGGGGGCTCAATCCATCGGAAATAAAAAGTTCCAGGGCCTTTTTTAAGTTACAAAAAAATGGAGGGCAACTAGGCCCCCTTCCCCGCTTATTTTTTTCACAAAGTTACCCGATCAAAATTTTGAGATAGCTATATTGTTCAGCATGGTCGAAAAATACAATAACTATGTCTTTGAGGAAGACTTAATCCCCCACAGTCCCCGGGGGAAGGTCTGCAAGTTATGAGCTTTGCCCAATGTTTACATATAGTATTGGTTATTGGGAAGTATACAGAAGTTTTCAAGGGGGATTTTTTCTAGTAGTTGGGGGAGGGGTCGGGGGTTACGTGGGAGGATCTTTCCATGAAGGAAGTTTTCATGGAAAATTGCCATGAAAAGGGCGCCGGATTTCACAGCATTATTTAAAAAAACGATCAGAAATTAATTTTTAAAAAACAATTTTTTCAACTGAAAGTAAAGAGCAACATCAAAACTTAAAATGAACAGAAATTATCATGTATATGACTGGGTTTGCCCCCTAGTCATTACCTCGCTCTTTACGTTAAAGTTTTTTTTTGTACTTTCATCCTTGCCCTTTATTCTAATTAACGGCCTTTGTGATTAAGGGGTCATTCTTAAAGAATTTGAACAAAATTTGAAATTTAGCATAAAGAGAGAAGTATTGACTAAGGGGCGAACCCCCTAATGCACGTAATAAAAATATAAGAATATAGAACTTCGTTACGTAAGTTAATTCGTAAGTTACTTCAGATAAAAATTTCAAGAAAGCCATTTTGCCAAAAAAAAGGAAAATTAATATACAAATTTCGTTTTAATTATTCATTACGGTGAGCCAAAATCAAAGCTGCATTAATTCAAAAACGTTCAGAAATTTAATAAATAAACAAGTATTTTTAACTGAAAGTAAGAAGCGACATTAAAACTTAAAACGAACAGAAATATTCCATATAAGAAAGGGGCTGTCCCCTCCTCAACGCGTCACACTTTACGCCAAAGTTTGACTCTGTCTCACAATTTTATTTTTTAAAACAAAAAAAAACTTTAGCGTAAAGAGCGAGACGTTGAGGGAGGGACAGCCCCTTTCATATACAGAATAATTTCTGCTCGTTTTAAGTTTTAATGTCGCTCCTTACTTTCAGTTAAAAAAAAATGTTTTTTTTATTTAATATCTGGAAGGCTGTGTAAAAAACCAAGTTTTCCAACTGCTTTTTTTATGTCATCTCGAGCGTAGAGGCGACAATCCGCTTTCCCACAACGATGCCTAGCCACTTATCTCTCCAATGGATACTGTTTATCCTAAAAGGGAAATTAAACAGAGCTGAGCCGTATGTGACTATTCAAACCTTTCAGTGACCTTCATGCTCCATTTATTTTTAACTTTGGGGTTAATCTTGAATCCAATTGGTAGAGCGCATTGCCCTATATAATTAAAGAAAAACATTAAATGAAGAAACAAAGGCAGAAATTTACAATAAACAATTTGCGTCTCATATTTACACGAGTAACTAAATATTAATTTTTTATTGGTGTGTATTTTTTTTTTTAACTACACATTGATATTTAAATTATTTTTAAGTGTTTTTGGGTATTGTAAGATAAAATATTATGCCTTTATTAAAAGTTCAAAACATATTGTATAAACTATAAAAATAGAATATAATGTAAATATAAAATATAACATGTAATGTCTGAAAATATATTGCGGAAGTTTACATCATATTTTATTTTAGCAATGTCCCCGTATTTATTCGGGTCTACCAAAAATGGCAAGATTGTTATGCTGGAGTTTATCTAAACAATCATATGCGAACTGATTTCGATGTTATTCATTTGAAACAAATTCCAGCGTCCTGCTCATACCTATCCGGTAACTATTACTTTTAATAAAAATTTTATTATTTCCAATTGATTAATAATTAATACATTGATTTTGACACTCTGTACCTGAGTATATTTTTTTTTGAAGTTCATAAAAAGTTGACTTTTTACTGGAAAATTCAATTTTTTTCTTGTGTTACCTGACAAGTTCATGGATAGTGTATCCAAGTTTAGTCTAAGATTGATTCGAGGACCTTTCTCCTCTCTTTATTTCAGTCACGTGGTCATCTAAGCTTTTATTTTTCTTGTTTAAGCAAGACTTATTTAAAGAACTATTTGTACAGAAAGAGAAAGCAAATTGCTGAGTATCTGGTATGAATGAAAAATATTCTCGTAATATAGGTAATTCCTTGGCTTTAGTGGTAAGTCATACCATTAACAATAGTAAAATTTTCTCTAATCTAAAAACACTAGTAAATGATTGAACTTTGTGTGTTTACCAAATTGTTTTGAAAGCTGACACTTATGCCATATTTTGGCAAAGCTCCAAACATGGCATGGATTGTATGGAGAGAGTAATAGAGAGAGAAATTAATTTTTACTAAAGACCAATATTCACAAAAAAAAATCATATAAAACAGACCTACCACGTGAAAATCTGTACAGATTTGTTTGTGGCAGGACTCAATATTTTACTCACTTACTACATATATACTGAAAAAAAAAAGTGCAATCATATAAATAAATAAGAAATAAACCTCATGGGAACCGCAAACCAATACTTACACAAGATATAAGATACACTTACCTTCTTCACGCTCTAATTTGCTCAGTTTTAGCTTTTCTAACTTTTGAGCAATTAAAGACCAGCATAGGGTAAATCCACTGACGGTATTGTAGGTCAGATGATTGACCATCTTTGACCTTAAAAAGTAAGGGCCAGCAAATGTCAGTCTTTAATAAAAAAGTTTAATAAAGGCTTGAATCTGAATTATTTGCAGGAATTTGAGCTTTTATTTTCTTGATCTTGCTAATTCTAAGATCTACAAGTTAAGCCAATCCTTAAGCTTCTACAGTAGCATGTACATCTATGCTAGCAAACGACCAGCTTCATTTTTGGTAGAAAAAAGTATATTATATGTTATATATAAAGTATATTATTATAGTAATATAACAAAATATATTATATGTTATATATAAAGTATATTATTATAGTAATATAACAAAATATTTTATATATAGGTATACTATTTGTACCTTTGCGTGTTTTTATTTGCCTACCCCCTTTCGCTCCGCCAACTACTGGAGATAGCTCAGGCGTATAGCGCTGGCAATAACCCTTGATTTTTGTCCCCCCCCTCCGCTCATAACTTTTGACATCTTGGGCCTGGGTTAATAACGGTTTTTGGTCTTCGATTATAACGTTTTATTGACTTCTTCCGCTCGCTTTTCTTGCTAAGTTCGTCAGCTTTGCCATCGCCTCTTCCATGACGTAATCGTGACGTCATTTCAAGCTTTCTTTTTTTAGGTTTCTTTTTTCTATTTTTCTTTTGAGTTTTCTTTTGCTTTTTCATTGAGTATTCTTTGGGATTTAGTTTTTTTTTCAAATGAAAATACCTATAAAACCACACATAAACATGCAAGCACTTGATTTTATGCATATAGGTATGCAAAATCAACTGTGTCTCTGTTTCCATTAAAAAATATTGAAGGAAAAAAAGGAAATTTTGAGGTTAATAACGTAAACTGGTTGCATAATAATAACGTTGAAATCATTAGAATACTTTTAAACCTTGGAATTCCCAAGGAACTTGCTAACAAAAAAGGATCCATTAAACTTGACTAGGAACGTTGTCACAAATTTTATATTCAGAATTGAAGAGGAATTTCCTGAATTGGCACCATTACCTAGTCAAGTCGCCATGTTTATGGTAATTATTGTATGTTACGCTGAATCAAAGGGCTATCTCAAAATTTTGATCGGATGGGAGGGAGGCTAGTTGCCCTCCAACCTTTTTGGTCTTTATATGTTCATCCTTCATGTTCTTCTCCCCAGGCTGTCTCCTCAAAGTTAGAATACCAACACTAATTTTTATTCTTAATCAAGCGTTTGTTTGCCTTTTCCATTGAAGTTTTGTGGTATCCTCGCGTTAATAAAACAAATCTCTGATAGTAAAAAAAAATAATTGGATTGTTTTTCAAAAATTACTAAAAATCACTACCAAAATAAAGTTATCAGCAAAGAAAAAAACACACTAGGAATAGCGATAAATCGTTAGGGGTGGCAACCCTTCCTATGTATTTTGGAATTCATTCTATTACTTTGGAAGTAAAAGCCCACATCGTAGTATCTTTTCTAGATTTATGCAATTTTGGTCATGGAACTGGAGCCTTTTTTAACATTGTAATAATGTTTCGCTCAAATTAGAACCTTCTAGGAGAATAAGAAAAAGCCGTATGCTTTTTCCTGCTTGTAATCATATAGCATAGAGCGAATCCCACTTGCAACTGACGTCATCATAAGGTTTTACTATATTATACTTAAAAGCTGTTTAAGTTCTTTGTCTTTGTAAAAGCAATTCAGTGTAAGTTTTAATCATTTTAGTCATATTTTTAACGTTATGAGGAAGCCTGTACTCAGTTTTATCATGATTCTGTTCATAATAATGTCAGGATTTATCTCTGGGAGCAATATTGCCGATGAAGAGCTTATAGACCTCTTTGATTGCAGATGCGTCTGTATTGACTGGAAATCAACCAGTTGTCCCTGACTAAAATGTGACACCAGGCTAAGCTCAATTTTAATACCTAATTCATTATTACTTATTTACATCAATTCATTAATTACATTATTTACATTAATTAATTTATCTTAATTACAATTACAACTCATTATGTTATTAATTTAATTAATTACATTACTTAATTAAATTATTACTTAATTCTTTATTACTGCTTAAAACTTTTTGACTCTCTAGTAGAGCTTAGTACACTGTTTCTGAACCGTACTTTATGCTTGAGAACTTACAAAAATGAAAATCTCCTGGAATATATTCTAAGTTTTTTTCATAAATTTTCTCAAATCCTGAACAGTGGTTTTCGCAGGCTAATATGTGAATATTGGAGCTATGATAAGGGAATTCATCAAAAGGTGAATCTGAACTGATTTATTAATATAATTTTCTTTTTTTAGATAGGGGTTTGAATGTGGTATTTTAAGCAGAAGGGGGGGGTGTTCTCAGGACGGAAGAAATTCATTAGGACAGCTTATAGAGTAAAATAACACAGTAATTTACTCTCATAACAGAGTAAAATTAAAGCTCAGCAATGGAGTTGTGGAGGTGACATTGATCCCAAAGCCAAGCTTATTAGACATTTAAAAACCAGCAATGAGAAAATCTAAGTGAAAAAAAAACAGCAAACGAGACTACGGCCAGTGGAGAAAAAAGACGACAAATGCAAAACAACGTAGATATTTCGCCTGTATCCAAACAAGGCGTCTTCAGCACGAAAGAAACACAAGAAGAACAAGATAAAAAACCAAGCTAAAACTAAATAAACAATAAAACCACCACAAAAATATATATATATATATATATATATATATATATATATATATATATATATATATATATATATATATATATATATATATATATATATATATATATATATATATATATATATATATATATATATATATATATATATATATATATATATATATATATATATATGTGTGTGTGTGTGTATATATATATATATATATATATATATATATATATATATATATATATATATATATATATATATATATATATATATATATATATATATATATATATATATATATATATATATATATATATATATATATATATATATATATACAATTAGCACAAACTGATCCACATAAGGAAAAGATGGTATTATAGAGCTACTTCAGTGAGAGCACAAGAATAACTGAGGAAAAATAAAAAAACTGGAAATTACTTTAATTATTCTGTTGCGAAATAATCCTTTTATTGGCTATTATTGAAGCAAATCGTTTTGGTCTAGTAGGTAAAATAGTCCCCTGGTAATTATTTAAAATCTTAACTCCCTTATTGACTGCTGATTCACTCTTTAGAAAATTATCATAAATTGGGTCAATATTAAACTATCCGTGTCCCTATTTATCGAAAGGTTAGCAAACATATGTTTTTTTTTAATTTCAATGGCTTTTCTCGCCCATTGTGTGTACCCCTTATCATAGGCAGCGCGATAGCGCTGCCTAAGTAAAGAACGATGTGGGCACAATGTGTTTTTTTTTTCCTCCATACCCGGGCACTTCGTATCAAAGGAGTTGTCGTAGAAACTTCAAAAAGGGCTCATTCGATTGGAAATTGAGAGTTCTAGTGCCCTCTTTATTTGTAGTAAGTAATCGCAGGGTAATGAGCCCCCCCCCCACGCCCATACTTCCCCACAACACCGTCAATCCAAATTGTGAGATGGCCTTTATGTTCTACGGAAGGGTATTCAAGATATAAAACCCGTTTTTGATAATGACGCTCCCCCACAACCCTCAGGGAAAGGGTTTTTGTTATGCCCAGAGGGCTTACAAGAACGATGTTGGCACAATGTATCATTTATTATTTTGTTTCTTTAGAGCAGGGCACTTCATATGGAAGGGGTCGTCGCAGAAACTTCAAAAGGGGCTCATTCGATTGGAAATCGAGAGTTCTAGTGCCCTTTTTAATAGTCGAAAGTGATTAGAGGGCAACTACCCCCCCTCCCACACCCATCATTCCCCCAAACACATCCAATCAAAATTTTGAGATAGCCATTTTCTTCAGCGTAGTTGATATCCAGAGAGAAAATATGTTTTGAAGAGGACACTCCCCACAACCCTCAGGGCAAGGGTTTTAAGTTATGCCCTGGGGGCATCTAAGGTTTTATAGAAGGCGTTGTCGTAGAAACTTCAAAAAAGGCTCATTCGATTGGAAATTCAAAGGGCTAGTGCCCTTTTTAATAGTCGAAAGTGATTGGAGGGCACCTAGCCCCCCCCCCCACGCCCATCATTCCCCCAAACACATCCAATCAAAGTTTTGAGATAACCATTTTGTTCACCATATATGATTTCCAGACAGAAAATATTTTTTTGAGGAGGACACTCCCCAGAACCCTCAGGGCAAGAGTTTTAAGTTATGCCCTGGGGGCGTGTAAGGTTTTATAGAAGGCGTTGTCGTAGAAACTTCATAACAGGCTCATTCGATTGGAAATTCAGAGGACTAGTGCCCTTTTTAATAGTCGAGAGTGATTGTAGGGCAACTAGCCCCCCCCCCACGCCCATTATTCCCCCAAACACATCTAATCACAGTTTTTAGATAGCCATTTTATTCAACGTAGTTGAAAGTTTTGGAAATTAGGTCTTTAAGGATGACAACCCGTCCCCCCACAGCCCTCAGGGCAAGGTTTGTAAGTTATGCCTTTGGGGTATTTAAAGTTTTTATAGAAAGTGTTGTCGTAGAAACTTCAAATGGGCTCATTCATTTGGAAACTGAAAAGGCTAGTGTGTTTTTCAATAGTTAAAACTGATTGGAGAGTGACTAACGCCACTATCACGCCCACCATTTTCCAAAACACATCCAATCAAAATTTTGAGATATTCATTTTGTTCAATGTAGTTTGAAGTCCTTGAAATTATGTCTTTTAGGATGATAACCCCCCTCAGAGCCCCCAGTGCAAGGGTTGTAAGTTATGCCCTGGGGCATATAAAGTTTTTATTGAAAGCGTTGTCGTAGAAACTTCAAAAGGGCTCATTCAATTGGAAATTGAAAGGGCTAGTGCCTTTTTTAACAGTCGAAAGTGATTGGATAGCGACTAACGCTCTTCTCACGGCCACCATTTTCCAAAACACATCCAATCAAAATTTTGAGATATCCATTTTGTTCAACGTAGTTGAACGTTCTGGAAATTAGGTCTTTTAGGATGATAACCCCTTCAGAGCCCTCAGTGCAAGGGTTTAATTTATGCCCTGGGGGCATATAAGGTTTATATTGAAAGTTGTTGTGTAAATCATAGGCAGCGCGATCGCGCAGCCTAAGTAAAGAACGGGGACACTCGAGAACGAGACGAAAAAACGGGGACTAAGTAAAGAGGAGGACACTCCCTCATAACCACAGGGCAAGGGTTTTAAGTTATGCCCTGGGGGCATATAAGAACGATGTTGGCACAATGTATTATTTATTAATTTTTTCCTTTAGAGCAGGGCACTTCGTATCGAAGAAGTTGTCGTAGAAACTTCGAAAAGGGCTCATTCAATTGGAAATTGAATTGGCTTGTGCCCTTTTTAATAGTCGAAAGTGATTGGAAGGTGACTAACACCCCTTCCACGCCCACCATTTCCCGAAACATATCCAATCAAAATTTTGAGATAACCATTTTGTTCAGCGTAGTTGATTTCAAGATATAAATGATGTTCTTGAGGACAGTCCCCAACAGCCCTTAGGGCAAGGGCTGCAAGTTATGCCTTGGGGGCATATAAGGTTTTTATAGAAGGCTTTGTCGTAGAAACTTAAAAAAAGGCTCATTCGATTGGAGATTCAAAGGGCTAGTGCCCTTTTTAATAGTCGAAAGTGATTAGAGGGCAACTAACCCGCCTGTCACGCCCACCTTTTCCTGAAACAAATCTAATCAAAATTTTAAGATAGCCATTTTATTCAACGTAGTTTTAAGTTTTGGAAACTAGGTCTTTGAGAATGACAACCTCCCCTCCCCCCCACAGCCCTTAGGGCAAGGGCTGTAATTTATGCTCAGGGGGCATATTAAGTTTTTATATAACACGTTGTCATAAAAACTCCAAAAAGAGCTCATTCGATTGGAAATTGAAATCGCTAGTGCCTTTTTTAATAGTCGAAAGTGATTGGAAAGCAACTAACACCCCTTCCACGCCCACCATTTCCTCAAACACATTCAATAAAGATTTTGAGATGGCCATTTTGTTCCACGCAGTTCAAAGTTCAGGAAATTATACCTTTGAGCAGGGCACTCCCCCCCCCACAGTCTTCAGGGCAAGGATTATAAGTTATGCCCTAGGGGCATATATTGTTTTTATTGAAATCCTTGTCGTAGAAACTTGAAAAAGGGCTCATTCGATTGGAAATTCAAAGGGTTAGTGCCCTTTTTTAAAGTCAAAAGTGATTTGAGGGCAACTAACCCCCCTCTCACGCCCATCTTTTCGCCAAACACATCCAATAAACATTTTTAGATAGCCATTTTATTCAAAGTAGTTGAAAGTTTTGGAAATTAGGTCTTTAAGAATGACAACCCCTCCGCCCTCCCCCCACAAACCTCAGGGCAAGGGTTATAAGTTATGCCCTGGGGGCATATAAGGTTTTTATTGAAAGCGTAGAAACTTCAAAAGGGCTCATTCAATTGGAAATTGAAAGGGCTAGTGCCTTTTTAAATAGTTGAAAGTGATTGGAGAGCGACTAACGCCCCTCTCGCGCCAACCATTTTCCCAAACACATCCACTTAAAATTTTGAGACATTCATTCTGTTCAACGTAGTTGAAAGTTCCGGAAATTTAGTCTTTTACAACTATAACCCCCTTAGAGCCCTCAGTACAAGTGTTGTAAGTTATGCCCTGGGGGTGTATAAAGTTTATATATAAAGTTGTTGTAGAGAATTTTAAAAAGGCGCTCATTTGATTCGGAGATTGGAATTGCCCTTTTTAATAGTCGAAAGTGAGTGGAGAGTCATTAACCCCCCTCTTACGCGCCACCAGCTTCCCCAAAACATTTTCAATCAAAGTTTAGAGATAGCCATTTTTGTTCAGCGTAGTTGAAAGTTCTGGAAATTATGTATTTAAGGATGACAAACCCCCCAGAACCCCAAGGGCAAAGGTTGTAAGTTCTGCCCTGGGGGTATATAAGGTTTTTATAGATAGAGTTGTTGTAAAACTTCAAAAAGGGCTAATTCAATTCGAAATTGAGAGGACTAGTGCCCTTTGTAATAATCAAAAGTGATTGGAGGGTAACTAACCCCCCTCTCACGCCCACCATTCCTCCAAACACATCCAATCAAAATTTTCAGATAGCCATTTTGTTCAACGCAGAAAGTAGAAAGTCGAAGTAGAAAGTTCTGGAAATTAGGTCTTTGAGAATGACACCCCCCCCCTCTCCCAGCATTTAGGTCAAGGGTTATAAGTTATGCTCTTGGGGCATATAAGATTTTTATTGAAAGTTTTGTTGTAGAAACTTCAAAAGGGCTCAGTTGATTGGAAATTAAATTGCCCTTTTTATGAGTCGAAAGTGAGTGGAGAGTCATTAACCCCCCTCTTACGCCCACCATTTCCCCAAAAATATTTAATCAAAGTCTTGAGATATCCATTTTGTTCAACGTAGTTGAAACTTTATTGAACCGTACTTTACTGAAAAAATACAAATGATTTATATTTTTTCAGTAAAGTGCAAATTTTGTTCTGGCCTCGGGAAGGCATAGGGGTTTTGCGTCCAACTTATGTTAATTTCTGCTCGTTTTGAGGTTGACTTGGTTATTTATTTTAATTTCTGTTCCTTTTGGGTTTCATTTATTATCGATGCTGATTTGTGGTAGTTTCACGCTTGGTAAGTTATTTGATTTTATTTTTGCTCATTTTTGTTTAACGGAGTTCTTTACTTCTCTTTGAAAAACTTATTTTGTGGAAAAAGTTTTTTTTTAATAAATCATTTGAAATAGCTAAGGCCTCGTCAAATTTTACAAATTGATCTGGTTGAAACCAAATATGTTCTGCTAATGTTGAAACAAAAGTTTCCGGAGGCTTGCTTAATTGTAGGGTTTTTTCTATTGAATTTCGATGTTCAATACAGAATTTTATACACCCCATTTATTAAATTTCCCCTGGTTAAATCCTTACCAGAACTAAAGAAACTACCCATTGACCTCAACGATTGGAAACATCTATCAATATTAAATTTACGCAAAATCCATGAAAGGTTCTCACCCAAACCAGGTAGATCTGGCAATAAAATTAAGCTTTTTGATACATTTAAATTTAAAGACTGAGAAATTCCAATAAACCTACTATCATGTTTAACACGTCTATTTTCAATTATTTTGTCAATGAACTTAATTGGGTAATTGTTACAAAACAAAATATCCCTCAAGTGTAACAATTCAGAATCCAGAAATTCCCGGGAACAAATTCTAAAGGCTCTATCCAGCAGTGAAATCACAACCCCCCGTTTCACCGACATAGGGTGGCAAGAATGAAAATTCAAAGACCTATCATTGTGCGTCGGTTTTCTAAAAATCGAGAAAAGTTAATGGAGATCCCTTTTGAGTAATAAAACATCCAAAAAGGTCAATTTACCATTTCCTCAAACTCAATTGTAAATTTAATATTTGTATCAAAACTATTTAAATGCTTACAAAATAGGTCTAAGGAGTCCAATCCATGTTTCCAAACGCAAACCACATCATCCACGAACCTACCCCAGAAGCAAGGGGAGATTCTAAAACTGTGTATAGCTGAGGTTTCAATAGAATCTATGAAAAGATTTGCCAATAAAGGAGAGAGAAGCCCCATAAGTAACCCAAAAGTTTGTCTATAAAACCCCTCTAAAACCAAAATAAAAAGAAAATTCATTTACTAGGATAATTAGTTTCATAATGACTTCGATATCCAAACTAGCTAAAGTCACATCTTGTATTAAATCAAAGTGTTTTTTCTAATTTACTTTTTAAAATGTCTTCCCACCTTTTTAAATCACAATTTGAATGCATGGAAACAACATCGAAACCACAGAGAATTGAACTTCCCTCCAACGTGAAATTTCTCAATTTATTAGTAAGATCAGTCGAAATTTTTAAATATGATCTTTATGTTCCCAAAAGTGGACGCAATGCTACCGACAACCATTTTCCTAATTTCGAAACAGGTGACGGAAAAGTTGACACAATGGGGCGGAAGGTCCTCCCGTCTTATGAATCTTAGGTATATCATAGATCTGGGGTGCCAAACAACCCCTAGGATAATATTTGTTATAAAACTGTGGGGTAATTTGAAAATTGTATTTCAATGACTCCAATTCTTTTCTTGTCGATTTTACATATTTATCTGTAGGATCAAAATCCAGTTTTTTGTCAGTTATATTGTCAGAAATAATGGTTTTCATTTGATCATCATAATCTTCAGTGTTCATAATTTCAACACCGTTTCCTTTATCGACTACGGTGATAGTAAGGAATTTATACTTTTTTAAATCTGAAAGCTATTTTAATGTCATTTTTTGTGAGATGTCTTTTCCAATTTTGCTCATATTAAAGGTGTTTAGTTTTCTTACGATATCGGCTCTAAGTTCTTTAGGAGTTTCAACTTTATCTATAGAAGCCATAATTTCTGACTCCACCTTTGAAGTTATTTTTTAATAGGAGATTGGTGTTTAAAAACAGAACTTAGAACCCTTCGACAAAACTGCCTCCTGTTGAATATTAAGAGGTTTAAAAGACAAATTCTTAATTGCTGGACCCAGACAAAAACAAGGATAAAAAACATCCGAATCTTGGAGCTTCTGAAAGAATAGTTTATTAAGCTTGTCAACCTGACGAACATTAGACATAAGAAAATCATGACGAAAAGATCTAATGGCCATTTCCTTAATTCGTATAAAAATGTCAAATGGAAGCCTATTTATTAAGAGGATTTCAACAGAATTTAGGTCCTTAGACAGTTGAAAACATCTCTGTTTTGTTCAGAAACTAAGCGCTTTAAAGCCATTAGGCTTTAATTTGTTTTTTAATTTTGATTTATCTCCAATTTCAAAATGGTTAAATTTTTTAAAAGATTTCGGAATCACTATTTGCTACTTGCAATTTTTAAGAAAGTTTGTGGAGATAATAAATTTTCATGTTTTTTAACCAAAGACAAATAATAATTGACAGAAGCGGCTAATTGTTGCCCGTACAATTGAAGAATACAATAGTATACAATACAATACGAATGTTGCCGTACAATTGACGAAATTGCCCGTACAATTTCGGCTTAAGATCTTTCATTAGGCATTTAAAGTTTTTGAATAAAACAGATAATCTTCAAATTTTGATTCAATATCCTAGGGGTTACAGGAGGGCTGAATAGCAGAAAAGGAACCAACAGGGAAGCTGATTGCCCCCCCCCCCGCAGTAGCTTTCATCCTTTAAAAAGGACACAAGAACTTTTAGTTTCCAATTTAATAAGCCCCCTTCCAAGTTTCTAAGATAGCCCCATGCATTTGAAGTGGGTGGGAAAAGCGGGTTGGTCCTTTTTGGGCTGCATTTCGAGCAAAAGCAAAGGTACTAATCCTTTGAATAATTTTTTGTGTACTAGTCGCCTTGGCTCAAGGACTTACAGCTGTAAGTTTCAAACTAACCGGGGAAATGTTTTTATGGCTCATTTCTGGGCCCCTAACCCCTTCCCAAAGAAAATGTTGACAATCTTTTGGACCAAGACAATAATTCCTGAAAGTTTCACGCCACTGGACTCCTAAGATCAAAAATCTCTCCCCTTTTCCACCATAAAATCTATCTGTAAAGAATCGACAGTTCACATAATTCATGACCCTTACCTTATGGGCTGCTGGGTTATCTCACCCTTGGATGTAAATTTATTGATATATTTAACTATTGTGAACAAAATAGGTACCTTGAAATGTTGATTAGATAGTATATGTATATATCAAAAAGAGTTATAGCATTGGGGCTGGTTGCTCTTCAGTCAATTTTTATTTGAAAAAGGCACTACAACTCTCAATTTCCAATTAAACGAGCCTCCTCCTAAGTTTTAATGACCGCAAAGAAGGTGGGGGGCTGATGAGGGGGCAGTCCTCCTCCTATATGGAATTAATTTTTGCTTGTTTTTTGGGTTTGACTCTCCTCTCTGCTTTCGTAATAAAGGCATAGATCAGAAATATTCTTGGAAATCAAGGAAGGAGGAGGATCTTGGAAGGAGGAATTAGATATCAGTTTTGACTTTTGCCAGAGTCTGTCTATTATTTAGGTACTTTTTTTTCTAGCTCTGAGACCCTGTGTCCAAGATTATCCAGTATTGTCCAATGTGAAGACTCAGGCTCTAAATTTTTAACAAAGGTTAGGCTTTACTACTGACCATTAGTATATATAGCATTGTTTATGGCTAAAATATTCAAGCTAATCATATTTTTATTAGGAAAATTTATACAATTCAAGGTAAAACAATCTTATTTCTAGGTGGTATAATAGAGGTTCAATAGAGGTTCTATGAGGTTTTACTGTCAAACTGGTTATTAGCTATCCAGTTACTGGGTGTCTTACCCTGCCTAAATCATATGCTGAATCTTGAGTAAAATGATAGATATGCTGACTCAGAATCTAGAGTAATTTTCACTCATTAATGTTTTTTTTAACTTTCTCTAATATTTTATATTGGGATAGTATGCATAATATGCAAGGGTGGAATGCGAAAATTCACTAATTATAGTGTCAGAGGGGTAAAAATACTGATAGGGGAGTCACGTTTCTATTACCCTCTTCCAAACATTAATGCTGTATCGGTCCCCTGCCAATCCTCGATCATAGAAAAATAAAATGACGGATTGGAAAGTTCAAATGTCCCTGTTAAAAAATTGGTCACTGACAATGATCCTTATATTCGCCTTCCCCCTCCTCCCTCTGCATTTTCATTCGTAGAGGTTTTTTATGACTAGCAAATTTAGCTTCGTAATCAAATAGCTACGGAATTAAAATCACACCTTTCCTGGGTTTCACACGGCCGACTTCACCTTGCCAAATGCATCTTTTGTAACTTTCAAACCTATACTAAACACCTAAGCTGTTTTAATTTACCAATGATTTGACTAAACGTCATACCAAATTATAGCATGTATACCAAATTATAGAGGCATGATACAACTATCTTTTTTTATGATAAACTTTACGTTTTTTTTTTGGGGGAGGGGGGGTAACGTTGGATGGCGTTAGTTGTCTTTTTTATTACATGAACTCAAGTTTTGTCTATTATTAATGTCCTATGCTCTTTGAAACGGACAAAATAGTTAAAATTACCACATTTTTAAATATTTTGATCAGATTCTTTGGCGAGCAAATACTAATACCACCATAGGAGGCATGGACCAAGGGGGGACCTTGTCCCTGGGGGTCCGTAATAGAAACTGGTGCACCCTCGCCCGGGGCCATGAATACAGGCGGAGGAGGAAGAAGAATCCTCAAATGTACCCTCAGTAGGGCCCATCGGTGTGTGGGCATGTCTTGTGGGTTACAAACCTTCTCCCAGTAATGGGTGAAATTGCATGGTGACGCCGAACACCATCTTGGGAGGATCCTTTAGAGGAGGACAACTGCGGCAGGGCGTAAGATCCATATCTATGGACAACGGCCTCTGCAAAGGGCTGCCTCGACCCTGTCGGGGTACCTGCAAGACTGGGGACCTTATGGCAAACTCTATTCCCACTTGAGGAGTGGCGCCGCTCAAGGAAATTATAGCCTAGTAAACGACACAGCATTCGCAGGAGATTCTGATTAATGGATAATTCTTCTGCTCTTGGTCTTTTTTGGTGGCATTTTCGGGCTGAAAAACCTCTTCCTATCTAATTTATCTACTATGGGCTACCTCCCCATAGTATCATAATATTTGTATGCATGAATATATAATGAGTCGGAGGTAATAGACTTGAGATTGAATGTGCAGGATTTCGACTCTTTTTGATAGAAGAGCATCGCCAAGTGCTGAAAACCATGTTGTGACCGATATGGGCCCAGGATTGCACAATCCTCCATTAAACTGTAGGTCCCAGGGACTTCTTGATGTCCGGTTCTAAGCCCGCTTAAGCGCTTCGGTGTAGACTTTAGAAGATGTGTTGGTCCCCGTCCTGTACTGGTATCTGGGACCATTGCTTTTCCTGAGGCCATAACATTTTCAATGATTTAAAATATCTGAAAATTGCAGATTTGAATATCACGACATTAAAAAATAACTATCGTTCCGATATTTTGATTGACGAATTCAGACGATTTGAATTGGACTTATTAGGAGTTTCAGAAACTCATATCTCAGGGTTTGGAAGCATGAAATTAGGTGATATAGGATTTATTTCCTCAGGCAGAAAGGATGGGGTACATAGACGTGGAGTAGGGCTCTTGATCAATAAGGAAGGTGCTAAGTCTTGTTTAGGGTGGGAAGGTATTGATAATAGAATACTAATCGCTCATTTTATGACTAAAGTTCAGGGTATCAGTTATAGTAGTATATGCCCCTGTAGAACCGACTGATGGAGATACTCTTGACTCAGATGCATTTTGTTCACAGTTACAGGAGCAAATAGACTGGGTCCCAGGTAGAAATATGGTGTTTTTATTAGAAGATTTTAACGCCCAGGTCGGTAGAAATAGAAGTAGATGGTGTTCTAGCCTAGGTAAATTTGGTGTAGTAAAAGAAAACCGTAATGTTTACAGACTTTTGCAATTATGTAGGTATAACAACCTAGTTATAACTAATAAAGTGTTTGGTCATAAAATGTCCCATAAGTTAACGTGGTGTTCACGTGATGGTAAGATAGTAAACCTTATTGATTATCTTATTGTAAACCGAAGACAGGCAGAATTAATACAATATACTAGGGTGTATAGGGGTGCTGTTATTGATGTTAAAAGTAAAGATGACCGTCTAGTAGTGTCTAGGGTTGATTTAAAGCTGAAGTTTCAAAGGGGTAAATACCTCCCGGGAAGTTATGATGTTAATAGACTCCAGGTTGAGAATTTGAGAGAAACTTTCTAGGAAAAGCTGAATACTAAACTGAAGAGTTTAAATTTTAGAATGTAGAAGATGGATGGAATAATTTTAGGAAAACAATTTGTGAAGTTGCTGATGGTGTATGAGGGAAAAAAGTTAGAAACGCAGCTAGGCATATTAGTGAAAAGCTTTATGTTTAATAGAGAGGAGAAGGGGCTTGTACAAGTGTTATCTGAGTGATAGATCATATGATAAAAAAGAGAAATGTAAAGAAAGTGGAGAAAGCATTGAAATATTAACTAAGAAGGTGCAAAGTGCAGACCATGGATGAAATTGCCGAGGATCTGGAAGATGCAGCTAGACGGCATAATCGTCAAATATTGTAATTGCATGTTAATAAATTAAGTGGAATTAGTCTATCCGGACTTGTCCCAGTTAAAGATAAGAAGGGGGCCACAGTTAGTGATAAGGAAAGAATTATAGAGAGATGGGCAGAACATTTTGATAATTTACTAAACCGAGATAGAGTTGCAAGGAAAAGATAATAGAGGAAAATGAAAAAGTTGGTAATACCTTGGAGGTGAAGGAAGATTTGTTTTGTGAGGAAGAATTAGCGACAGTACTAAAAGGATTAAAAAATAATAAGGTCCCAGGTGCTGATACTGTGGTAAACAAATGAATGTGTATTGTCAGTTTAATATACATACACTGATATTTAGTAATCAAAATGTTAATAATATTTGATTTATTAAAGTTATAAAAGTAAAAACATTGATATTTTTTCAAAGTTAAGTGCAAATT